>NC_080573.1:112152494-112457869 GCF_029962835.1 Magnolia sinica | reverse complement strand
GATGATAGTCATCCATACTGATATGATATTTCCAGTTTACACTATACCCTCTCAGAACTTTCAAATCACTCAAGGTTCGACAAATGAGTTCTCTTTCAGATCTGGATAATGTGAAGGGAGCCTTAGGCAATAACAACTTTCCATTTTTTCCTTTGGCCAATATTTTGATCTTATCTTTATAGCCATCAGATCCTGACGGGCTTGTAAACCATCCTTAGACTTGTCCTTTATGTCCATGATTGTTGCAATAAGGTTCTCAGTAACATTTTTCTCGACATGCATCACATCCAAATTATGACGAATGAGCATATGCTCCCAATACGGCAATGTAAAGAAGATTGATCTCTTCGACCAAGCAGTAAGGTTAGACTTCTCATCTGTGGTCTTCTTCCTCTTATTTTCTATATACTTTCCAAACTTGGTTTGTATATTATTCATTTTAACCAATACCTGTTCTCCAGACAAACGCTTTGGAGCCTGCCGATTTTCATCATTCCCATTGAATTGAGATCTTTGGCTCCTAAAGATATGAGCTCTTGGGAGGAATTTTTTATGCCCCATATAAGCAAACTTCTTTCCATGTTTTAGCCAAATAGAGTCAGTCTCCTCACTACAAACAGGACATGCATACTTTCCTCCTGTCCTACACCCAGAAAGATATCCATAGGCTAGAAAATTATGTATTGCCCATAATAAAATCACCTTCATTGTAAACCCGTTCTTCCCGAACGAGTCATATGTTATCGACCCTTTCCACAATTCATTTAATTCTTCAATTAATGGTTGTAAATATACGTTGATGTCATGTCCTGGACCATTTTTTTCGAGATTTAAAAGTGTTAACATAATAAATTCCTTTCGCATGCATAAATGAGGTGGAAGATTGTATGGAACAACCATAACAGGCCAACAACTATATGAGATGCTCATATGCCCAAAGGGGTTGAATCCGTCTGTTGCAAATCCCAACCGAACGTTACGTGGATCCGCAACAAAATCATTAAATTTTCTATCTACAAACTTCCACATAGAAGAATCCACAAGATGACGTATGTACGAGTCATTTTTAGCCCCCTTTGAATGCCACAACATATTCTTTGCAATCCATGATACGCTATAAAGTCTTTTTAACCTTAGTGTTAATGGGAAGTATCTTAACACCTTCCATGGTACATATGAGACTCTTGATCTTACAACACTATTCACTTTCCATCTGCTTGCTTTACATGTAGGACAACTTTCCTTATTAGCATACTCCTTCCAGTACAAAATACAATCATTACGACATGCATGTATCACCTCATAGTTCATACCCAATGAACTGATCAATCTCTCTGCATTATAGGTACTATCTGGCAAAGAGTTCTCGCTTGGAAAAATCTTCCTGAGCAGTTGCAGCAAGCTCGTAAAGCTATTATCTGACCACTGATATCTAGCCTTCATGCTCATCAACTCAACTATCACTGACAACTTTATATACTCACGTTTACACGATGGATATAGGGGTTGCACCGCATCCTCCCTTAATTTATTGTACTGAGTATCATTGTCTATGTCATCTTGAGGCTAACTACCATGTTCCTCATTGACCTCATTCACACATGCATCTAAGTCATCGGGTTGAACACGACCAAAAGTATCATTAACCAAATCAACCATTCTGGGCAACGGCTATTCATTATAATCAATGGCAGTGTACTAGGAGCCTTGGCATTGACACCCATATTGGAAAGTTGTTCTCCATGAAAAAACCAAGTTGTGTATGTCTGATCTATACCATTCATAATCAAATGCTCAGAAACTGTACTTAGTATTTTCTTCCCACACACATTACGACATCTAGCACAAGGGCAACTATACCAATCAACACCTCTCGAATTCCTTTTCGCAAAAATAATAAATGATTCAACGCCTTTAATATATTCATCACTCATTATATCTTTCGCCATCCAATTCTTGCTCAGGGGCGTCAAATCCATTCTGATATCACGTGCATGCAGCATATAAAAAGTGAGATACAATAAAAAAGAGGCTTTTCATAAACTGTCAAAACACGCCACACATGTGGTAACCAATCACAAAAAAATAAAGATCTATATATATCCGTTTAGAAGGCTTAAACAATTTGCGGGCTATACAAACATAGACAATCGTTTACCTGTAAGTTAAATAATAACACAATAATCACACAACATCCATGCATGCATATATACATACATATACACACACATAAATCCATCCATGCATGTATGCATGCATACACACACATGCATAATCTGTCCATCCATGCATGCATGCATACGTTTCATCCATCCATGAGTGCATGCATACATATACACACATACATACATGTGTTTTATCATAAAACCATGCATGATGCATTCATTTACAACTTAAAGCCAAACAAGACAGGTTGTAAAGATGTAAATCATTTATAACTTAAACCATTAACATGCATCCAAAAGACTCCTTAATTGAGTTTGGATTATTTTATTGATTCAGGTTATTAATAGAAGTTATTTGTTGGTTGTGATGGGTGATTGTTCAAGTGTGGAGAAATCATGTGTTTATTTTTTTAAAAGAAAAAAAATTAATATTTTTGGGTCTTATCAGTTAAAGTGAGAATTGGGTTTGTTAGCTTAAACATTTTCATTAAAGGATTAAACAGATGTTTTCTCATACCATCTTTCACTTGAAGGCATTAGGCCAAGAACCCATATGGAAAATAATATCAACGGTGAGGGAGAAAACAGAACTTAATTCTCAATCAATGGATAGTTCAGATTTTAAAATCATGGGTCCCAATCTAGATACACATGGCATGCAGGTTAAACCATCCAAATCATGGGTCCCAATCTAGATGGCTTATGCAAGAAAATCACACTAATTTGATTTCCTGATTTGCTGATTGGTAGACATTTTAATGGGCGGTCAAAATAAAAAATAGTCAATGGTCTGCATTCAACAAAAAACAAATGCCCAGTAATCAGAGTTTCGGATCGCTCCATGGGCTCAGAGAACTATCAGTTCGTGAACTCAATCTCGACCTTTTGATGATAATAGATCTACAGGAGGACCCACAATTCGGATGGTTAAATTTGAGTTTATGTATGCCACATGTAAGTTCCTGCATATGAACCATCACTCACAAGAGTATCGAATAACTTTCCCAGCAAGAATTCCATGCCTATAAATAGCTCCAAGAAGAAAACAATGCCCCATTGTCATAACTCATAAACAAAAAGAAACTCTTGAACTGACTTTACTTCTATTTCATCAGTAAGCATGATGAACAGATGAAAATGAAACATCTGGAAAAAGACTTTGCTGCCAAAATTAGGTAAATTGAAGAGACAGGAACAAGAAGTTAATGTTAAGATTATGTAATCAAAAATAGGTATGAATGGATTTACAAAGGAAAGGCCTATCTGGAAAGAGCCTGGGTATGTAGCGGGCAGATTGTTATTGACAAACGATAATAAAGATTCGAGAATAAGAGGTAAATAGAATAAACTTCTTGATATTTGAGTGAATAAACTTCTTGAACCCCAGATCACGTTAGCAGAGACATTTCATCAAACACATGTTGTGCACACCTTAAACATTCACAACGAATGATGAATGGCAAGACCATTCTATCTCTGCATCCATTGTATACATGGTATACATCCATTGTATGTGGATTTACATATCTAAAAATTAAAAACGTAAATATAGAAATGAGTACCTGGCCAGGGAAGAGATGAAGGGCAGGGTTTGCTGGCCGCACCAGTCAGGAAGAGAGAGAGAGAGAGAGAGAGAGAAGGAGCACCATCAGCCTGTGGAGCCGAGACGGACGAGAGAGAGAGAGAG
This sequence comes from Magnolia sinica, assembly GCF_029962835.1. Lineage (NCBI taxonomy): Eukaryota > Viridiplantae > Streptophyta > Magnoliopsida > Magnoliales > Magnoliaceae > Magnolia > Magnolia sinica. Next base: position 112,454,017 of record NC_080573.1, on the reverse strand, counting down.
AGAGAGAGAGAGAGAGAGAGAGAGAGAGAGAGAGAGAGCAGAGGGATGGCGGCGAGGGCAGAGGGAGAGATAGAGAGAGGGCAGAGGGAGGGCAGATTTTGAGAGGGAGATTGGGCGCGGCTTCTTTTGAGCGCGCACCCTATTTTGGGATACATTTAGGTCGGTGCATTGTGGGCCCCACCATGATGTACATGTTTCATCCATTCCGTTCATACATTTTTAAAGATCATTTTAGTGCTTGATACAAAAATTGATAGCGATATAATCCTAGGTGGGCCACACCACAGGACAAAAATAATGAATGGATATTCACAATTAAAATCCTCCTAAGGCCCACTGTACTGTTTATTTGACATCCAATCTGTTGATTTGGTCATAAAGACCCAGATGAAGGGAAAAAAATAAATATTAGCTTGATCCAAAACTTTTATGGCCCCCAAAACGTTTTTAATGGTCAAAATTCATTTGACACTATTTCCTATAATGTGGTCCACTTGAGATTGAGATATAATCATTTTTTTATCATATAATAAAATGATATATAAAAATAGATGGACAGCATGGATGATACACATACATCATGGTGGGCCCCACAGAGCACCAACCACCAGCCAATGGCTGGTGTCAAGGGGAGTAGCCAATCCGTTCCCATGATTTATTCATGCCGTCCATCTATTTTTATATATCTTGTGCGGCCGACCATGATTTATTCATTTTATCCACTCCATCCATCCATTTTAACATATAATTTTGGAGAAAAGAGACCCAATGGTCTATACTCCACACATACATAAGGATATTCAAGGATGGCACATGTGAGTTCTGGGCCACTCATGTAGATCACCATATAATGTCTATCATACCCCAAAATCAGTCTGATACATTCATCAAGGGGGCCCACATTCACGTTGAATATGGAACATCCATCATCTTTTCTCTAACCATCTAGAAACCACTGCCAGCAGCATTCAGTTAGTGAAAATTCTCCAACACTCAGTAATTGTAAACAGCAACAATAACATGCAAAGCAAGCCCAAATGTAACAACAAATACACAAAAAAAATGCTAATGTATATAGATAATCTAAACAGATTCACAAAATACCCCAACAAATTTCAACAATCTAATAAATAAAATACATCAGATGCAAATAATGCATGTTGAAATGAAATAGAAATAATCAGTTTGATCCAAGTGGGACACACATAATGGATGGGCTGGATTTGTGAACCACATAAAAATCCTCCTAAGACCCACTGTAGTAATTATTTGACATCCAATATGTTGATTAGGTCATACAAGGCCAGATGAAGGGGAAAAACAAAAATCAGTTTGATCCAAAACTTTTATGACCCCAAAATGTTTTTTAATGGTTGACACTCATTCAACACTGTTTCCTGGAATGTGGTCCACTTAAGATTTGGATATATCTCATTTTTGGTTTCATACCGTAAGATGATCTTTAAAAATAGATAGATGACATGGATTAAACATATACATCATGGTAGGGCTCACAAAAGTTTTGGATCAAGCTGATATATATTTTTTCACTTCATCCAATTTTTTACACCTAATATATCAATAGCTTAGATGTCAAATAACCATTACAGTGGGCCCTAGGAGGTTTTTAACAATGGACATTCAATCAAAAAAAATTCCATGGTGTGGTCCACCTGAGATTTATATCTATCTCATTTTCGGAATTAAGTCATAAAATTATCTTTTAAAATGGATGGACGGCGTGAATAAAACACATACATCGTGGTGGGGTCCACATTGCATCGACTACTAGCAACCTGGCTAGTGGCAGTGTAACTAGCCAAACCACATACGTTTCTGGATGGAAGCGGATTGCATATAGAGTAACTCGGCACCCTAAGCGTACTGAGTAAATCCTGTGGGGCCCACCATGATTTATTCATTTATTCACTATACCACTCTTTTCTATAGTGGGTCCACTTAAACTTTGGATCTGCCCTGTCAGTCAAATGCACCATTCCATGGTGGGCCACGAGCTTAAAAATAAAGTCAATCCATGACTTGGGTGGGCCACACCACATACTATAGTTAAGAGGGTTACCCTCCCATTAAAACATTCATAATCATTTATTGGGCCCACCTAGATGTGGTTCATAGATCCAGCCCATTCATTATGTGTGTCCCACTTGGATGAGGAGTCAGACCTAGTTTCATACACATCCAAAACTCATGTGGGCCCCACCAAATGCTTTTATATATTTTAGGGATGTCTTCGCGTAGTTTTAGATGCTATGGCCCACCTGAGTTTCGTATATGACTGATTTTTGGACTTAAAGGGGACACATCAAATGCATGGTGTTGATGTTCTACACACATCATGGTGGGGCGCAGGTAGATTAACCTCATGGGAAGTTCCTATGAGGTGACATTATAGTACCATTTCAATATTTAGGTAACTCCTTCATGGGTGTTACTCTAACCGTGTAGGGCTCACCTTGATATATTTTATGTATATCGACACCGTCCATTCACTCTATTTTACTAATCATTACCCTCAATTTGACTAGTTACTCGCCTCGATCATACTACATATGAGAAAGATATTGGGCAAACAAGATTGATCAACAATTTAAGTGAATTTTGATTTAAACATCTGAAGTTATTTACTCTCCATGTCCGGACTGATCAGATTGTCCAAAAACAGTTAAAGGTTGTTCATAATATGAAAAATATATAAATTAATAGAAAGCACAAACATCAGCTTGATCCAAAACTTCTATGACCTCTAAGAAATTTTAAATGGTAGAGGTTCAATCACACTATTTCCTGTGGTGTGGTCCACTTGAGCTTTGGATATGCTTCCTTTTTATTTTTTAGACCTCAAATTATCTGTTAACATGGATGAATGGAGTGGATAAAATAAATAAATAATGGTGAACCCCACAGAGTTTACTCCATTTTACATTTCTAGTCCATTCACTCTATTTTACTATCAATACTCTCAATTTGACTAGTTACTCGCCTCAATTTTAACCAGAATATTTGGCCCATTTTACATGTCTACATATGAGAAAGATATTGGGCATACAATATTGATCAACAATTTCAGTGAAATTTGATTTAAACATCTGAAGTTATTTACTATTCAATTTGAACTGATTAGATTGTCCAATAACGATTAAAGGTTTAATTAGTGGATGTGCCTAATAATTTAGTAATTTTATTTTTCACAAATAAATTTAACATTTTTTTTCAAAATGTATATTTTTTTTACTCTTTTAACTAAATATCATTTTTATTATAAATAAATTTAACATTTTTTTTTTACAAAATTTAGTTTTCTTCTTTAAAATATATATTTTTTTTACAATTTGTCAATTTTTTCACAATTTTGTTTAATTTTTTAAATTTTCTTTTTCAAAATATCATTTTTAAAATATCACTTTTGTTATATAACTTTTTAATTTTTCTTTTCAAAAAACAAAATCTAGTTTTCTTTTAAAAAATATATTTTTTTTACAATTTGTCAATTTTTTCACAATTTTGTTTAATTTTTTAAATTTTCTTTTTCAAAATATCAATTTTCAAATATCACTTTTGTTATATAACTTTTTAATTTTTCTTTTCAAAATACAAAATCTAGTTTTCTTTTTTTTTAAAATATATTTTTTTTTATAATTTGTCAATTTTTTCACAATTTTGTTTAATTTTTTAATTTTTTTTTCAAAATATCATTTTTTAAATATAACTTTTGTTATACAGCTTTTTAATTTTTCTTTTCAAAATACAAAATCTAGTTTTCTTTTTTAAAAAATATATTTTTTTACAATTTGTCAATTTTTTCACAATTTTGTTTAATTTTTAAAATTTTCTTTTTCAAAATATCATTTTCTTATCGAAATTTTTTTTTTCAAAATTATCAACATTATTCAAAGTTCTTAATTTTTATTTCAAAATCTAGATTTTTATAAAATTACATTTTTTTTCAAAATCTAAAATTTTTTCTTAAACATTGTTAGTTATTTTTCTAAGCTTTTTAACTCCTCTTTTTTTTCAAAATTCATAATTTTTTTTGTTCTTAATTTTTGACTTGAGCATTAGAGACGGTTTAGGACCGTCTCTAATGCAGACAGTCTTTGACAGTCTCAAATGACCACTATAAGACGGCTAAGGACCGTCTCTAATAGAGACGGTCTTTGACAGTCTCAAATGGAGACTACTAAGGACCGTCCCTAATATAGACTACTTTTGACTGTCTCATTAAACCAGTAAAAGATAGCCGATGACCGTCTATAATTGAGACAATCTTTGACAATCTCAGATTACCAATAAAAGACGGTCAATGACTGTCTCTAATACGGACGGTCTTTAACCGTCTCAAATAACCGCATATGAGACGGTCAAAGACCGTTTTTAATAGAGACGGTCCTTGACAGTCTCAAATGGAGATAGCTAAGAACCGTCCCTAATACAGACTATTTTTAACAGTTTCAAATTACAGGAAAAGACGGCCAATGACCGTCTCTAATTGAGACGGTCCTTAACAGTCTCAAATTACCAGTAAGAGACGGCCAATGACCGTCTCTAATACGGGCGGTCTTTAATCGTCTCAAATGGCTGCATATAAGACGATCAGAGACCGTCTCTTATTCCAGACGGTCAATGGCCATTTTTTATCCGCAGTTAACAACGGTTTTTTACCGTCTTAAATGATTTGTGGACGTTTAAATTTTTAAGACAATATTAAGGACAGTTAAAGGTCGTCTAAAAGTTTAGAGACGGTTTACGGCCATCTCTAAAACGTCTTTAAATCAAGCAATTTTAGAGACGGTCCAGAACCGTCCCTAAATCCGTCATTTTTTTCCATTTTTCACGTAGTAGTTACTTAGTCGACCATAACAATTGAACCGTAATACGACCCATCGAGGATGATACAATGTTTACGTTTTCATCAAGGATGGTCGAAAAATGGTCCTTGCCCCAATGACATTAGAGAACCACCCTAAAGCTTCTAAAGTGGAGGGGAGTTCCCTTTAGACCATTTGGGATTTCATGGAGGAATCCAAGGAAACCGACGAGGTGTATGCTGTGGTAGTAAAGGGGGATGAATCGAAGTCCTTAAATATTCCTCAAAGTTCAAAGACGTTGCTGAATGAATTCAAAGAAATTTGGCCCAATGGCCTTCTTTATAGATTGCCTCTAATACGAGATATTCAACACCATATCGACCTTGTCCCTAGATCCAGTTTACTCAATCATCCTCATATAGGATGATTCCGAATGAGTATGATATTCTATAAGGGCAAGTGGAGGAACTGATCTGTAAGGGTCTAATCCGAGCAAGCATGAGCCCATACGTCGTATCAGCCCTATTAATTCCAAAGAAAGATGGGAGTTGACGTATGTGTGCCAACAACCGGATGATCGACAATATTACCATAAAATACAGATTGCTATGCCATGGCTGGACGATATGTTGGACATGTTTAAGGGTGTAAAATTATTTTCAAATTTAGATTTAAGGAGCAGTTACCATAAGAATCGAATACGGCCGAGAGATGAGTGAAAAACAACTTTTAAGACCAAGGAATGGTTGTATGAATCCTTAGTCATGCCCTTCGGTCTTTCGAATGCATCTAGTATATTCATGACGTTAATGAACAAAGTTCTAAAGCCATTCATCGGCATTTCATAATATTCTACTTCGATGACATTTTGATATACAGTAAGGATAAAGCAAGCTATATGAAATACCTCAAACAGGTCCTTTAAGTGCTCACTGAAAACAAGTCGTACATTATTTTTTTTTAAAATGTAGCTTTTTGACTGATAGCTTGTTATTTTTGGGCTTTGTCGTAACATCCACAGGCATCCAAGTAGATGACAAAAAGGTGAAAGCCATCACGGAATGGACGGTTCTAAAGAAAATTCACAAAGTACGGAGTTTTCACAGATTGACGACATTCTATTGTAGGTTTATGAAGAATCTTAACACCATTATGTTACTAATTATAGATTCATGAAGAAAGGACCATTTCAATGGACTGACGAAGCTGAACACTGGTTCTTGTACTTCCTAACTTTAACAAACTATTTAAGGTCGAATGTGATACTTCATATGTCGAAATTGGGAGAATTTTATCTCAAGAAGACAGGCTGGTAGCCTTCTACAGTGAAAAGCTTAGTGATGCATACAAAAAGTGATCGACCCATGAGCTTGAATTGTCCGCAGTAGTCCAGGCACTGCAACATTGGTGACATCTCTTTTTACAACCTCATGGATGGATGATACTTAATTTAAAGGGACTTTATTCTTTATACAGACCATCAAGCTCTCAAATTCAATAATAGTCAAGTTAACGTGAAACGTGTGTATACCAGATGGGTTACATTTTTGCAAGAATTCACGTTCGTTCTGAAACACAAGTCAGGGCAGCAGAATAAGGTCGCTGATGCAGTTAGCCACCATGCTTCACTACTTGTTATAATGAGTAATGAGATAGTCGGCTTCGATTGTCTCAAAGAGCTGTATGTTGACGAGAACTTCAAAGATGTATATATGAGGTGCCAAGAAGGTCATCCCAGTGACTTACATATGCAAGACAGTTTACCACAAGGGTTTTTTCAGGTTAAATCCAGAGTGTTTGTTATTGGACTTGATTGTGCATTTGGAATATTTTGCTTGATTAATCTTTGTGTGCTTCCGTGGTCCCCCAACACAATCATGTAGTGCCCTGCTTTAATGTGGGTCATTCATCCTATGTTGCCACCTTTGATGTCCATAATTTATATTATGGTGTTTTTTTTTTTCCCTTGAAAATTAGCCTTGTGGTGTTTCTTTTTTCAATTAAATTTAAAGATATTTTTAAGCTTTAAATTATACATTTAGTATAATAACCGTTAATCAAACATGGCCCATTTTTAGGAATATACCAAATGAGCCTGGGGATAATAGTCGGGTGGGCTAGGTTAAAATCTTGTTCAATCACGTTAACATGGTGAGTTTCAAGTCCAGCCACCAAGTGATAAGACACCGCATCAAATAGAGCATGGTCCACACTGAAATAAAATAATAACAATAATATGACTGTCAAAAGGTTGAGATGTTACAATTTGAACAATTTTATCAAATTAGTCGAATCCCTCGATCACGAATTACATTGCCATGGGATTCATATTTAGAACTGATCACCAATAGCAAGCGACCATATTTTTCCCTCCGACATCAAACTGAGCATAGTCCACACTCAATGGAAAGTAATATAACTATCTAAGCGTTAGGATGTTGCAATCTTAACAAATTTATCAAATTTATCGAATTCCTCGATCACGAATCACATCACAATGGGATCCATATTTAGAACTAATCACCTATGGGAGTTAGCCATATTTTCCCAACCAACATCAACCACAGCGTGGTCCACACTCAACGAAAAATAATACAACTGTCAAATGGTTGGAATGTGAAATCTCAAAATTTTTATCAAATTTGTCAGATTCCTTGATGTCTTAAATCTGTAAGCAACAAGGTCTGTCGATGCCACCGACAGACCACTTGATGCCATCAAGCAGTGGTTGATGTCATCGACAGATGCTTGATGCCATCAGAAAAATATGAAAAAATTCACATTGATTGCTGGAACATTTTGGTGTTGTTACTCGATATCATTGACGGTGTTCGATGCCATTGACAAATCGTCGATGCCATCAAAGTCCATCAAAGGTCTCATCGAGTGCGTGCATAATTATGTAATGCGGGATTTGTTTTCTATTCCGATTGTGATACTATATATATCCAGTGTAATCGGGATTTGGGTGTAGTAGAAGAGTTGTAGGGCTTTCTAATTCATTCCAAATGATTTTCAAGGCATAGCTGGGGCTTGTGAAGTGGATTCGAGACTTGTTTGAATCGGTAGCACTCTATCTCTTGTAATTTTTGCTTTTATAGTGCATACTCGTCGCTTTGTGCTATGATTTTTTTTTATTTTTTTTTCCGAATGCGTTTTTTCCATATAAAATCTAGATTGTTTGTGTGATTGGTAATACTTTACTTGATTTATCTTTGTATGCTTCCCCGGCTCCCCAACAATAACTGATCATTTACCGGATTCAGCCATATCTTTCCCACTAATATCAAACAAATCATAGTCTACACACTCAATGAAAAATGATCCAACTGTCAAATTATTGGGATGTTGCAGTTTGGACAATTTTATTAAATTCATTGAATCCCTCGATCACTAATCATGATGGGATCCATATAATCACGTACGGAGTTAGCCATATTTTTTACACTCACATCGAACAGAGCATGTCCACACTTAATGGAAAATAATACAATTGTCAAACGGCTGGGATGTTCAATTATCACATCATGATGGGATCCATATTTAGAACGGGAAATATTTTTCCCACGAATATCAAATGGAGCATGGTCTACACTCAACGGAAAAAAATACAAATGTCAAATGGTTGGAATTTTCCAAACTAAACAAATTTATCAAATTTGTCTAATTCCTCAATCACCAATCACATCACGATTTGGAATCCATATTTAGACGGGGATTGCTTATTGACAGTGGCAGTAGCAACGTGGTATGATATATATATATATATATATATATATATATATATATATATATATATATATATATATATATATATATATATATATATATATATATATATATATATATATATATCTGTGTGTGTGTGTGTGTTTTATTCAAGTTGTCCATCTATTTTTTAAGATCATTAATTATAGAGCATGAAGCTAAAAACCAGGGAGATCCAAATCTCCAGTGTACCACACTTAAAGAAAACAGTGGTAAATGAATGCCCACCATTAGAAAACTTCCTAGGGCTCATTGTAATGTTTATTTGTCATCCATTCTGTTGGTTAGGTCATGCACACGTGGGTAAAAAAAAAGAAAAGAAAGAGAGAAATATCAGCTTAATCCAAAACTTTTGTAGCCCCTAAGAAGTTTAATGGTGAGTGTCCAATCACCATTCTTTCCTATAGCGTGGTCCATATAAGATTTGGATATGCCTCGATTTTGGGCTCATGCCCTAAAATAGTCTGAAAAAAATGGATGGATTGCCCGGATAGAACAAATACATCATCATGGTGGGCCCACAGAGCACTGTTAGTAGCCACCTCACTGTCGGTAGGCAATGGGCGCCCCTATATCTAGAACTGATCACCTGTGGGGCCAGCCATATTTTTTCCACCAACATTAAATGGAGCATGGTCCACACTCAACAGAAAATAATACAATTGTCGAATGGTTGAAACGTCGCAATCCGAACAATTTTATCAAATTTGTCAAATCCCTAAATCATGAATCACATCAAGATGGGATCCATATTTAGATTTGATCGCCTATGAGATCAGTGTGATATTTTTTTCCACCACCATTCAATGGAGCATGGTCCACCCTCAAATTTAGGAAAATAATACAATTATCAACCAGTTGGAACATTGCAATGTGAATAATTTGATCAAATTTGTTGAATCCCTCGATCACGAATCGCATAACAATAGGATCCATATTTAGAACTGATCACCTAAGGGTCAGCCATATTGATGCGATAGGATCCATATTTAGAACCGATCACCTAAGGGTCAGCGATATTTTTTCCGCAAATATTGAGCGGAGCATGGTCCACCACTCAATGAAAAATAATAAAGCTGTCAAAAGGTTGAGATGTTACAATCTGAGTAATTTTATCAAATTTGCCAAACTCCTTAGTCATGAATCACATCATGATAGAATATATATTTAGAATTAGAGTTCCAATCATCTATTTGTTACAAACGGATATTTTCTGTTTATTTGCAGTGTAATGTGGCCACATCATCACAACCTGCATTTAATAGAGGAGCAATCACATGCAGGTAAACAGAAAATCCAGCAAGCAGAAAATCGGAATTCTTGGATTTAATCACCTACGGCATAGGGCCATATTTTTCCCACCAACTTCAAACCGAACCAGTCCAGAGTGGAACGGAAAATAATACAACTGTCGAATGGTTGGGACGCAGCAATCTTAGCGATTTTATAAAATTTCTCTACACTGCTGGAATCAATGGACAACCAAGGGTCTCACTAAACATATAGGTGTGCCCCATATAATGAGTGAATCAGCCCGATTTTTGAAATGGGTGATGTTCATGATCCGGCCCACCGTTTGCACGGTAACGATGTCCTGCAAAAATGTCATGGTGGTGGAAAAGATATGCGGCATATGCCTACCTGACATGTGATCGCCTGTAGGTAATTAGCCAACCGTTTTGATCAACGAATCAGAATCATGTCTCAGGTGCATGGAATCTCATGCGTCCAAAAAGATTAAAAAAAAAAACGAAAACTAGGTTGTTTGGATGCAAAAACCAAATTCAGTATCTTCGAAAGCAAAAGAAAAAACAAAAAGTAAGTAATCCAGTATAACTGTTTGGGTGCAAAAACCAAATTCAAATCCTCTCGCACTTATCCGCTTTAACGGTGGGATTCTCTCTCGCGATCGCATCCCGGCCCATCTTCTTGAAATCGAACGAGCAGTCGTGCTTGTCCCAGAATCGATGGACGGAGCAGAACGTGCCTCCGCATCGGCACTGGAAGCCCGTGAGCCCGACACGCTTCCTGCATAACCCGCACCGATTCGGGAGTTGTTTGGCAGGACCATCATTAGCATTGGTGGTCCCTCCTTCATTGCCGGCCAACTGAATTGGTAGTCCCACAATTATGGCCGTTGATTGCTTGAGGACGAAATCTTTGTAGCACTTGGAGCAGAGATTTTTTGTTGCATCACTGCCGAAGAATCCACAGTTGTTAGCGCAGAGAGTTGGTAGGTCCATCTCAAGAGATTGAACGGACACGATTAGCTTGATGAAAGACAAGAGAGAAGGTAGAGTAACAAAAGATAAAAACCTCCGTTACAGCGGAATATATAGAGCTCTAAGTTAGAGGATTAGAAGTCTCTGGAGGTTTCAAATCCAAGTTCGAGACCAATGCAACGCCTGTTTTACGCAGCGCAAAATAAACCCAAGTTCTGTGGGGTCCATCATGTTGTATATACAAAATCCACTCCGTTCATCAAGTGAAAACCATCATTTGGACCGTATATGTTGAAGATAATCTCCATTAGGAACTGTCATGGATCACACAAGAGGAACAATGCAAAATTGCTACTCGAACCGCTAAGTTCACACGGTGTGGCCCCAGTGGATTTTTTTTTATATATCATATTTACTCTTCATATTATTTTGATCCTGATGAATTACATCTTATCAACGGCTTTGATGAAAGATACACGACTTGGTAACCCCACAAACAAACCTATGGTTTAGCATCCTCTCCCTACTTTTCAATGTGGTGCGGCCCGTATGAGTTGTGGATATGGCTGATTACTGGTTTAACATCTAACATGGAGCATAAAACCTGATAGACGGAGCGGATTTTACATATACAACCTGGTGGGCCCCACAGACTTGAGTGTTTTTACGCAGTGCTGTAGAGGACTCCGGACCGGTTAGCCACCATATCTGCCATGTCGGACCTGAAAGCCGATAAGAGAAATTTCCAACTGTGAGCCCCACCTTTTACCCACCGTGTTTTCCAAACGCTCACGAACTTTACTTTCCTAAACCAAATCATTTTATACGGACACACTACTTTCGGATGAAAATACTTTGCATGTGCAAGGTCGGTAGACTTATAGCTACGAATTATATCCGTAAGCGTAGGTACTAAATAGCGCAGCCATTGCTTCAACTGTTTTGTAGCACCAAGTTTTCTGGCTACGAATATAAACCATAGCCATTTCTTCTATAGCAAACGGTTCTTACAACTATGGATAAATGAGCGAGCTTAACATGAAATTCAATGATCCTAACATAAAATTCAACAATCTTAACATGAATTCAACGAGCCTTAAAAAAAATTAAATGAGAGAAACTGAAAATTCAGCGAGACAAACATGAAATTGAGAGAGGCATATTGGAAATTGAGCAAGGCGGACATGAAATTGAGCGAGGCAAACTGGAAATTGAGTGAGGCAAATATGAAATTGAGCAAGGCAAACTGGAAATTCAGCGAGGCAAATATGAAATTGAGCGAGGCAAGCATGAAATCGAGTGAGGCAAACTGGATATTCAGCGAGGCAAATATGAAATTGAACGAGGCAAATATGAAATTTAGCGAGACAAACATGAAATTTAGCAAGGCACACTAAAAATTGAGCGAGGCAAACATGAAATTGAGTGAGGCAAACTGGAAATTGAGCAAGGCAAAGAGAAAATTCAACGAGGCAAACTGAAAATTCAGCGAGGCAAACTGAAAATTGAGTAAGGCAAACATGAGATTGAGTGAGGCAAATAGGAAATTAAGCAAGGCAAATTGGAAATTGAGTAAGGCAAACATGAAATTTAGCGAGTCAAACTGAAAATTTAGCGAGGCAAACTGAAAATACAGCGAGGCAAGCATGAAATTGAGTGAGGCAAACTAGAAATTGAACAAGGAAAACTGAAAATTCAGCGAGACAAATTGAAAATTTAGTGAGGCAAACGTGAAGTTTAGCAAGGTAAACCGAAAATTAAGCGAGGCAAACATGAAATGGAATGAGGTAAAGAGAAAATTGAGTGAGACAAACTAGAAATTGAGTGAGCCAAACATGAAATTGAATGAGGCAAACTGAAAAATGAGTGAGGCAAACATGAAATTGAGTGAGGCAAACTGAAAATTCAACGAGACAAACAGGAAATTGAGCAAGGCAAACTGAAAATTCAACGAGGCAAACATGAAATCTAGTGAGGAAAATTGAAAATTCAACGAGGCAAACATGAAATTCAGCGAGACAAACTGAAAATTCAACGAGCAAAACATGAAATTCAACGAGGTAAACTAGAAATTGAGCTGGGCTAACATGAAATTGAGCAAGGGTAACATGAAATTTCATGTTTGCCTCGCTTAATTTCCTGTTTGCCTCGTTGAATTTCATGCATCATGTGAATCGCTGCCTTTAGTTTCTTTATATCCATGAATGACCCGAAAGAGGAGATGATGTACGGATTTAGGAATTATAGGATGCCTAACTCGAGCCTTTCCACAGTATACTCAAAGCCGACTCCACATCATTGCACAACACACTCGTTGAGAGAAGTTACCCCCATTAAAACATTTATAATCATTTATTGGTCCCTCTGTGATGTGGTTAACATTATATCTAAAATGCTAATATTAACATCTTCTATTGTGATAAACTACATGGGTTTAAAATTTTCAAGTTTGAGTTGAGAAGAATGTCGGGGCAGCCTAATCGAACTAAAACTTAATATTTATAATAAAAATGAAAATAAAATACTTTCGGTCATCGATCTGATAGAATCTCCCAAATCTGCTGAGTTGGTTGGCTAAATCAGTTTCTCCTACCCCAAAATCATGTATGATATGTCAAAAAAATCATTCCAGCTTGCAACACACGACTGTTTTAAGGTTGGACAAGCAATAAGTTGGGGTCCATCTTGCTGCCTGACCACCTGGCTACTGAAGTGATATCACCAAGTTATATGGGTCCTATCATGATGTATGTTTTATATATGCACCGTCCAACCATTTGGAGAGATCATTTTAGGGCATTAGACAAGGAATAAGTCAGATCAAAAGCTCAAGTGGACCCCACCACTGAAAATAATGGAGACAGTGACAGCCGTTTGAAATTTCTGATGGTCTGAGCCACCTTCGTCTTTCAATCCTGAGCAAGGCAAATAGGAAATTGAGCGAGGCAAACATGAAATTCAACAAGGCTCAAAGGAAATTGAGCAAAGTAAACATGAAATTGAGAGAGGCAAACATGAAATTGAGGCTCGTTAAATTTCATGTTTGCATCGCTAAATTTCATGTTTGCCTCACTCAATTTCACGTTAGAGTCACTCAATTGCATGTTAGCCTCACTCAATTTCACGTTAGCATCGGTCAATTTCATGTTAGCCTAGCTCACTTAATTTCCAGTTTGCCTCACTCAATTTCCAGTTTGCCTAGCTCAATTTCATGTTTGCCTCGCTCAATTTCCTCTTTGCCTCGCTCAATTTCCAATTTGCCTAACTGAATTTCATGTTTGCCTCGCTGAATTTCCAGTTTCCCTCTCTCGATTTCCATTTTGCCTCGTTCAATTTCCAGTTTATCTCGCTCAATTTCTTGTTTGCCTCGCTCAATTTTTAGCTTCGTAGATTTTGAGTAGTTATCCCCCTGAGGGAGACGGGTTTAGGGAATGAGGGGTTTTGAGGGAATTGGGTTTGAAAGGAAAAATATTGGTAAATAGAAGACCTAGAGATGAAGAGGATTTAGGAAAATGGGGTTTGGTGGGGAGGATTGGATGCAGGAATGGGCTTAGAGAGAGGTTGTTAAGTTTTGAGGAAGAAGGATTGGGAAATTTTTGAATTGGGGGTGTTTAGGGGCTAAAAAAAGGGCTAAAGGGGGGCCCCACACGTGTGCAGAGAGCCCCACAAAACTCATGGATCGGTAGGGTAGTGGCCCACCGCCCCCAATGTCTACGCTACCAATGGCTATGGTTATAATCTGTAGCCACATGTATATAGAATCGACGGTGCAACTTTGATGTATGCAATGGTATTTTCGTCTGAAAATAGTGTGTCCGTACATAATGGTTTAGTTTTGGAAAGTAGAGTTTGGGAGCATTTGGAAAAGAGGGTGGGTAAAAGGTGGGGTTTGCAGTCAGAAATTTCTCAGCGGATAATGAATCAAACAGATTTACTCGGATAGGGATTGCGTAGTGTGGGACTTCGACTACATGGTGTGGCACACACCGGAACAGACTTGGATTCGGGAAATCGGATTGCGTACTGAGTTACTCAGTGTGCTCTTATCATACTGAGTAAACTCAGTTGGGCCAACCTTGAATGTATGTTGTCTATCTAAACCGTCCATCCATTTTTCCATCTAATTTAAGGGGTTGACCGCAAAATTGAAGCATATCCAAAGATCAAGTGGATCATACCACTCGAAACAGTGGGGACAATGATTTCCATCGTTGAAACCTTTCTAGGCCCCACAGTGATGTTTATTTGTCATCCAACCTGTTCATAAGATCATACAGACAAGGATGAAGGGAAAACACAAATATAAACTTGATCCAAAACTTCTATGGCCCCTAAGAAATTTTCAACGGTAGACGTTCAATTCAACTGTTTCCAGTGGTGTGGTCCATTTAAACATTGGATATGCCTCATTTTTTGCCTCAACCCCTAAAATTATCTAGTAAAATGGATGAACGGAGAGGATAAAATACATAAATCATGGTGGACCTCACAGAGTTTACTCAGTGTGCTAGGCCTACTGAGTTACTCACTAAGCAATCCGCTTCCGCGTTTCGGTAGCGACCCCTCCATTGCCAAGCTCAATACTGGTGAGCCCCACCATCATATATGTGTTTTATTCAAACCGTCCATCCATTTTTTTCAGATTAATTTAGGACATGAACCAAAAAATATGCAGCCTAAATCTCAGGTAGGTCACACCATGAGATACAATACTAGTGGGCTACAAAAGTTTTGGATTAAGTTGATATTTGTATTTTCCCTTTATCCAAGTCTGTGTGATTTAATCAGTAGGTTGGATGTAAAATAAATATTACAGTGGGTGCTAGTATGTTTTTAATGGTTGATAATCAATCACCACTGTTTCTTGTGATGTGGATGTGGTCCACTTAAAATTTGTATCTGCCTCGTATTTTTGGTTGTGTGATAAAACATGTGGGCCCACTGAGATTTTCCTGCACCGAGCAGTGCCAGTACTGGGAAGGTCACTACCGAAGTAAATTATACCCACACCACTGACCTGAGTGGTGCCTATGCCTGGCAAGGTTCTTTGAGCCCCATCATAATGTATGCGTTATATCCCATCCATTTTGGCATGAGCTGCTAAATACTCATATCCAAAGTTCAAGTGGACCATACCATAGAAAGAGGTGGGAATTGAATGTCTGCCATTGAAATTTTCGTAGGACTCAGAAAAGTTTGGGATGAAATTGATATTTGTTTTTTCTCTTCATCCAAGTCTGTGCAACCTTAGGAATAAGTCTAGCCAGGGTCTTCCTTGTCCGTTCCTTGTGTAGATACGTAGGTCTAAAGAAGACCTGCCACGTGGCCGGAGGTGCCTTGGGTGTTGCTAGATCCACATATGGCCTCCTACTTTGGCAGGTGGGCTCCTCCATACGTGTGGGGGAGTCCTACTCCTTGGGTGTCATGTTGCTACCTCCCCAACTTTTTGATGGGCCTTAGAATTTGGGCTTCGGCCCGCTTTTGACCTTGGGCTTGACTGGACTGGGTGGACTATTGACTAGGTGAGTTGATTGGGCGAGCAGACCCATTGAGTTGAGATTTCCAGGATTTACTCTCCTGGGGCTTAAGTTTATGGGGTTAGGTTTAGGTTTAGGTTTAGGTACCATTTAAGGTTTAGTTCCTATCCAACTTGATCAACTTATCAGTTTAAGGTGGGGTGTCTACAATAAGATAAGCACGAGACGGTGAACCCCATGTCCTGCGTGAAAGTCTCTACGGTGGATGTTACCCTCTCCATTATCTACGATTTTCCTCCCGGGTATGGCCCACAGGAGTTATTGATCGGTGGGGAATTTGGGGCCTTATTCGAGTTGAATAGCACTAACAAATCACCATGGCCCCAAAATAGTTGGAACATGTGGTTAGTACCGTAGCTTCGATTATATGTGATAATTCACATGTAAGATCCTGTGTACTATCTAAAGTTGCCCAGTTCACATATGATATGTATTGGAGTACTTGACAACTTTTTTTTTTTTTTCAGGAAAAATATCCATCTATGGGGCCTATCTTGCTGTATATGTAAAATTCAATCGGTTTATCAGGTTCTCTCTTAGATGTTAGATGCGATGATTAAAAAATTAATAAATAAAAAGAAGCTAAAACCACAACTCATATGGAACACACCGGATAAACACAATGAGCATGGGATGCCATCCATAGGCTCGTGTGTGGGCCACCATGGTGCCTAATCCATAGGCTCGTGTGTAGGCCGCCATGGTGTGTATCTTTCATCAAACCAGTTAATAGAGTATAACTCATTAATAGAAAAACTCAGGTAGGGCCACATCGTGTAAACTTAGTGGTTTTAAAGCAATTTTTGTTAGAATGTGGAGAGAGAAAAAAAGAGCCTCTTAGAAAACTCAGGTGGGGCCACACCATGTAAACTTGATGATTTTACGACAATTTTACATTGCTCCCGTTAGTGTGACTCATATGAGTTTTTGACGCAGGGAAGAGTGTGAAAAAGTGAAGAGGAAGATCATTGTCTTCCTCGAGTGATTAAAACCTTGAATTCGCAAGGAGGATTCTTGAATCCACAAGAAAATAAGAGAGAAATTTTGAGTATTTTATTAAATAATGTGTAACTGTATGCTTTTTTTTTTTAATTACACCACTAATAAAGAAAAAAATAAAACCTTAATTCAAATTTCCCCAAAATAGCAAAATTCTTCTAAAGCTTAATATTCCAATTCTAACAAAAATAGAAATTTCTAAAAATAGTAATTTTAGGCTGGCATAGTAGGCCGTTTGACCCTTGAAGCATCGTTACAAAAAAATTAATAGGTCATGCGTTTCGTGATGACGCTCAAATCAAAAGTTATGGTCAATTTATGATTTACACTTTGAACAATAATTTCTTCCTCTTCAAAATGAATTTCTTTGAACCAGATGTACCTATGCATTGTTATGCTATACCCTACATAAGAATGGGCCCAAATCTGACGAACTATTTCTAGTTTTGTTTGAGCTTCTTTTGTTCCAACTATACTAAGAATGCATCAACACAACATCCTTCATCAGTTTTTAATTAGGTTCATATTATGTTTGTATGGTCCAAACAATGTTAGCCATATAAATTGCAATTAATTCATTATCAATTTTATTATTGATCTTATCCTTCTTTTTTTTTAATCCTTATGCATTTGAAAGCTTGTTATAGAGTATTGAGAGAAGATCATCGTCTCTTCCCTTGTCTCCCTACTCACGCTACTTTATTAACCATTCATCTTTAAAAGATAAAAACGGTGATAGATTGAGTTGTTTAATATTTTATTTTGGAAGATTTCGAAGTGTGATCTGGACCATCATGTCAAAGACTTGATAGACAACCTTGGCCCTCACACATGCAAACCCCATCACAATATGGAAGTTCCTAGTTAGCCATAGCCATTATTTTAAAAGGTCAGCTTAATTTAAAAAAATTTTAAGTTGGCCGATTAATAAAATAGGGATTTTTATCGTAAATTTTTTTCGACATTGTTAAATCTAAAGGCTACAAAGCCAAGACGTGGCAACACCGTCATACAAAAGATCAGGACAAGATCTTTGTAGCTGATATAATCGACAGAAGAAAATTGTGGGATACCAAAGATGGCCATTTCCCGTGACACATGTTAGACGACCAAGAAGACTAGAAGCACACAACTGTCACATAATAATGTGGTAGAATGTAAAGAATCATAATTTAAGTAATGGCTTAGGAGAGCATGCATAATTGAATAGCTAGTTGGTGCTGATATACTCTAAAACACATGAGGGAATGTAATTAGCTAAAGCTTGTTAATGACTGGCTAAAAATATGAACATCATAAAAAGTCGTCCCCTAACGTATAAGTATAATCGACCACATTTTGCTGATTAGCAAATTAATCAAGAGAAGATCATGAATATTGATTCCGAATACTTCTCCAACAACCACCTTACATGCCTATAAATAAAACAAAAAATGAAGAGATCTACAATCATGCTAATCCAACAGAATTCTCTTGTACAATGCTACATTGCCTACCCGTCATCCCTCGTTGATGCCTGTCGTAGCTTAGTACAGTATAATCTTGATGTAACTCCTCCACGGCTAGCCAACGCAATGTTGCAAACTAATTAGTTTCTTTATTACGGTAGTGATCGGCATTCAGTTCGGTTCAAGTTGCATTTGGCTCTAACACACCCAACAGGTATACATCACATGAACAACTTAATTTGAGCAGAACAGTTGTTGGGTTTATCGTGTCGTGTATGTCATCTAACAGACTCATATACGACCCGTCAGGACAAGAGAAGTACCAAAACTCTAGCCATTTCAAAGCTTGTAAATGGGGTTAATTTTAAATGATTTACAGGTAAATGGTTTATAGTCTGTGTTTGGATGCTGAAAATTGCCTGTAAATGCTTTTCTACGGCTTGCAGGTTTTGACCCTTCCACTTTCATGCTTGATTAAAGTTCTCCTCTGCCCTTTGATTTTACAGATGCGGATTGGCTTGTTACCCGAGGTGGATGGTGGAAAAGCTATTTTATTTGATTGCATGTGCTGTACTAATGTTCTGCATTTTTGGAGTCATATCATTTCCAGCAGGCTTATGTTTTTTAATGCTGTAAATTTCAGGTTGTATCGTGGTGATCCAGTGCTAAATCCTCTTACACCTTGGGATATACCTCCATTGAAAAACATTTTCTGTACATATGGGATAGATATGAAGACTAAGGTAATGTGCTATTTTATTTGAATAATAATTATTTCTAAATTCTTCTTTTAAAAAAAATTGTAATTTGTTATGATCGAGCCAATTGTGGCACTGCATCTGTCTAACCCTGACATTCCTGAGTTAATTTTTGGATTCTCATTGGGTATGAGCGAAGTTTGTGAGTGTTTAACTCCTGATACTGTAAATAATAAGTATCATGGATGTGAAAACTGGTGGAGGCAAGTTTTTTCAGTACAAGGCTTATTGTGAAAAGCATAGCTTAGATCAGAAAAAGAAGGTCATATCAATTGCTTTTAAAGAATGGATATCTTATGATGCATTGTCTTTCATAGGATAAAAGTCTTATGTTACAATGCATAAGTTTATTTCCCCTGCCTCATCTTGGTTTTTATCAATTTCTACAGGCTGAGAGTCTGCAACATGGACCTGATGAGGTCCGCCGCATTAAGCAAATCCGGGTCAGTGAGAATGTACTATAATCCACCTCTTGTCTGTTTTCTCATTCATTATCGGATCCTCCTTTTGGGTTTCCTTTCCAGCACTTCCAACTCTCAATTCTACTCTCTTTCCTTTCCCTACGCATATCCATCTATATTTCATTTCTTGTTTGAGAGTTTCATTTCATGTGTTGCAGCCAGCAGGCCAGAGCTACCTATTGAGGTTGCAGGGCCTGCTACGTACAATTCGAATGGAGAATGCTGGTGGAGGCAATGATGACGTTGGCCTGGAAGTAACAGAAGATGGACGGGTGGTGTTATCTCAGGGTCCGCCAAGCACGACGACACCGGTGATGACGGGTGCAACCATGACTTTGTATTATTTGTGAAACCTAGTGTTGTGTAACAGTTTGATTGAGTTAAACTTTAAATAGACTGTTGTTAACTGTTTTGTTGGTATTGTGGCTTTCATGATTGATTGTTTCATGAGTGGATTGAATGAATGAATTAGTAGTTTAAATAAATATTTAAAAAAAAAAGTTTTTAGCCTCAATTTGTAACTGAGGCTTGAATTTAGCCTCGGTTGTTGATAACCAAGGTTGAAATTTCCGTGGCTAAAGACTTTAGCCTCGTTTGTTGAGAACCGAGGTTAAAAATAGATTTAGCTTCGGTTGGAGGCAATTGAGGCTAAAATTCGAATTTAGTCTCAGTTGAAAACAATGGAGGCTAAAATTTTGATTTAACCTCATTTCGAGAAAATTGAAACTAAAAAGGTTTTTAGCCTCATCTGAAGAGCCGAGGATATAAAAGTCATTTTAGCCTCAGTTGCTAAAACTGAGGCTAAAGCCTTTAGCCACAGGGGTTTCAACCTCGGTTTGAATAACTGAGGTAAAACTGAAACTAAAAGCTTTAGCCGTAGATTTTAACCTTTTTAGCCACAGTTTTAAACTAAGGCTAAAATCCTCTTTTCTTGTAGTGCCAACAGGTATACATCACATGAACAACTTAATTTGAGCAGAACGGTAGTTGGGTTCACCGTGTCGTGTATGTCATCTAATAGTCTCAGATACGACCCGTCAGGACAAGAGAAGTACCAAAACTCTAGCCATTTCAAAGCTTAGGTGGTGTGGTCTCCATTTCAAAGCTTATGTGGGCCACACCAATAAAATACACAGCTTTTAAGGGTGATTGTACATTACTCCCTGGGGTGTGTTCCAACCGATGCAATGAAAAGGATGAGTTGCACCACTAACAACATCTATTTTTGGCATATTTTGTTTTTTAAGAGGCTGAATTGATATATTTCTCCAATTTGGAATTTATAATTGAATTGAAATTTGTCTTTAAAAAAAAAAAAAAATCAATTGTATTTTTGGATGTTTGGAATTTTTTTTATTATCAGAATGCATTATGAATGAAGGGCACCGTATTTTGGTCCCTCCGGATTGTGTGCCACACACCTGGTATATTTGTATGATGATCTGAACCATTCATCCTGTGGACTCATCCGCAATCAACCAAATCTTTCTTTGATTTATACTATCTTAGCCATCTAATAAATTAGTCTTTTCACCTAATAGTTTGTCTTTTAGTATTCTTTTTTACGCCACCAGTACAGGTCCAGAACTATCTAAACACCTTGAATTTTGGACCATGGCCCAACCTCTATAAGAACCATGAAATGAATGGTTTTGATCCGATCCATATAGGCGACATATAACTTGACCTATTTTTCTAAGCCACATGAAATTCACAATCCTGGCCACTCATCTGGTAGGCCCTCCAGTGGAAATGTCAGACGATCCACTAGCATACAATCAAGGAACGAGAATGGCCTTAGGCAAGATAACTAATTAGGACGGCCTGGGCTATCACATTAGTAAAATCCAAAACCCCACCACTAAACCCAGCCCTAGTGGATTTCTTAGCCCACGCTTACAGCTGGTGCAGCATTGATTTGGGTTAGAGGGATCCAATGGGGTGGGTTTGTTCAAAAAAAAAAAAAAACTAGGCTGTTTGGATACAAAAACCAAATTCAGTATCTTCAAAAGCAAAAGAAAAAAACAAAAGTAATCAATCCAGTATAACTGTTTGGGTGCAAAAACCAAATTCAAATCCTCTCGCACTTATCCGCTTTAACGGTTGGATTCTCTCTTGCGATCACATCCCGGCCCATCTTCTTGAAATCAAACGAGCAGTCGTGCTTGTCCCAGAATCGATGTACGGAGCAGAACGTGCCTCCGCATCGGCACTGGAAGCCCGTGAGCCCGACACGCTTCCTGCATAACCCGCACCGATTCGGGAGTTGTTTGGCAGGACCATCATTAGCATTGGTGGTCCCTCCTTCATTGCCGCTGCCGTGGGCCAACTGAATTGGTAGTCCCACACACATGGCCGTTGATTGCTTGAGGATGAAATCTTTGTAGCACTTGGAGCAGAGATTTTTTGTTGCATCACTGCCGAAGAATCCACAGTTGTTAGAGCAGAGAATTGGTAGGTCCATCTCAAGAGATTGAACGGACACGATTAGCTTGATGAAAGACAAGAGAAAAGGTAGAGTAATAAAATAAAAAAATCGGCGTTAGAGCGGAATATATAGAGCTCTAAGTTTGAGGATTAGAAGTATCTGGAGGTTTCAAATCCAAGTTCGAGACCAATGCAACGCCTGTTTTACGCAGCGCAAAATAAACCCAAGTTCTGTGGGGTCCACCATGTTGTATATACAAAATCCACTCCGTTCATCAAGTGAAAACCATCATTTGGACCGTACATGTAGAATATAATCTCCATTAGGAACTGTCATGGATCACAAAAGAGGAACAATGCAAAATTGCTACTCGAACCGCTAAGTTCACACGGTGTGGCCCCAGTGGATTTTTATTTTTAATTTTTATATCATATTTACTCTTCGTATTCTTTTGATCCTGATGAATTACATCTTATCAACGGCTTTGATGAAAGATACACGACTTGGTAAGCCCACAAACAAACCTATAGTTTAGCATCCTCTCCCTACTTTTCAACGTGGTGCGGCCCGTATGAGTCGTGGATATAGCTGATTACTGGTTTAGCATCTAACATCGAGCATAAAACCTGATAGACGGAGCGGATTTTACATATACAATATAGTGGGCCCCACAGACTTGAGTGTTTTTACGCAGTGCTGTAGAAGACTCCGGACCGGTTTAGCCACTAAATGTGCCATGTCCGACCTGAGAGCAGATAAGAGAAATTTCCAACTGTGAGCCCCACCTTTTACCCACCGTGTTTTCCAAACGCTCACGAACGTTACTTTCCTAAACCAAATCATTTTGTACAGAGACACTACTTTCGGATGAAAACACCTTGCATATGGCCAGGTCGGTAGACCTATAGCTACGAATTATAGCGGTAAGCGAAGGTGCTAATAGCGCAGCCATTGCTTCAACTGATTCGTAGCACCAAGTTTTCTCGCTACGAATATAAATCATAGCCATTTCTTCTATAGCAAACGGTTCTTACAACTATGGATAAATGAGTGAGTCTAACATGAAATTCAACTATCCTAGCATAAAATTTAACAATCTTAACATGAATTCAACAAGCCTTAAAGAAAATTAAACGAGACAAACTGAAAATTCAGCAAGACAAATATGAAATTGAGAGAGGCATATTGGAAATTGAGCAATTCGAACATGAAATTGAGTGAGGCAAACTGAAAATTAAGTGAGGCAAATATGAAATTTAGCAAGGCAAACTGGAAATTCAGCGAGGCAAATATGAAATTAAGCGAGGCAAACTGGACATTCAGCGAGGCAAATATGAAATTGAGCGAGGCAAACATAAAATTTAGCAAGGTAAATGGGAAATTGAGTGAGGCAAACTGAAAATTCAGCGAGGCAAACATGAATTTTTGAGTAAGGAAAACTAGAAATTGAACAAGGCAGAGAGGAAATTCAACGAGGCAAACTGAAAATTGAGTAAGGCAAACATGAAATTGAGTGAGGCAAATAAGAAATTGAGCAAGACAAATTGAAAATTGAGTAAGGCAAACATGAAATTGAGCGAGTCAAATTGAAAATTGAGCGAGGCAAACTGAAAATACAGCGAGGCAAACATGAAATTGAGTGAGGCAAATTGGAAATTAAGCAAGGAAAACTGAAAATTCAGTGAGGCAAACGTAAAATCTAGCAAGGTAAACCGGAAATTAAGCGAGGCAAACATGAAATGGAATGAGGTAAAGAGGAAATTGAGTGAGACAAACTAGAAATTGAGTGAGCCAAACATGAAATTGAGCGAGGCAAACTGGAAAACGAGTGAAGCAAACATGAAATTGAGTGAGGCAAACTGAAAATTCAACGAGGCAAACAGGAAATTGAGCGAGGCAAACTGAAAATTCAACGAGGCAAACATGAAATCGAGTGAGGCAAACTGAAAATTCAACGAGGCAAAGATGAAATTTAGCAAGACAAATTGAAAATTCAACGAGGAAAACATGAAATTCAGCGAGGCAAACTAGAAATTGAGCTGGGCTAACATGAAATTGAGCGAGGGTAACATGAAATTTCATATTTGCCTCGCTCAATTTCCTGTTTACCTCGTTGAATTTCATGCATCATGTGAATCACTGCCTTTAGTTTCTTTATATCCACGAATGACCCGAAAGAGGAGATGATGTACAGATTTAGGAATTATAGGATGCCTAACTCGAGCCTTTCCACAGTATACTCAAAGCCGACTCCACATCACTGCACAACACACACGGTGAGAGAAGTTACCCCCATTAAAACATTCATAATCATTTATTGGTCCCTCTGTGATGTGGTTAACATTATATCTAAAAAGCTAATATTAACATCTTCTATTGTGATTAACTACATGGGTTTAAATTTTTCAAGTTTGAGTTGAGAAGAATGTCGGGGCAGCCTAATCGAACTAAAACTTAATATTTATAATAAAAATAAAAATAAAATACTTTCGGTCATCGATCTGATAGAATTTCGCAAATCTGTTGAGTTAGTTGGCTAAATCAGTTTCTCCTACCTCAAAATCATATATAATATGTCAAAAAAATCATTCCGGCTTGCAACGTAACACACGACTGTTTTACGGTTGGACAGGCAAGAAGTCGGGTCCATCTTGCTCCCTGACCACCTAGCTACTGAAGTGACATCACAAAGTTATATGGGTCCAATCATGATGTATGTTTTATATCCGCACCGTCCAACCATTTGGAGAGATCACTTGAGGGCATTAGACAAGGAATAAGTCAGATTAAAAGCTCGAGTGGACCCCACCACCGAAAACAATGGAGAGAGTGACGGCCGTTTGAAATTTTTGATGGTCTGAGCCATCTTCGTCTTTCAATCCTGAGCAAGGCAAATAGGAAATTGAGCGAGGCAAACATGAAATTCAACAAGGCTCAAAGGAAATTGAGCAAAGTACACATGAAATTGAGAGAGGCAAACATGAAATTGAGGCTCGTTAAATTTCATGTTTGCATCGCTAAATTTCATGTTTGCCTCGCTCAATTTCACGTTAGAGTCACTCAATTTTATGTTAGCCTCGCTTAATTTCACGTTAGCATCGGTCAATTTCATGTTAGCCTAGCTCACTCAATTTCCAGTTTGCCTCACTCAATTTCCAGTTTGCCTCGCACAATTTCCTCTTTGCCTCGCTCAATTTCCAGTTTGCCTAATTGAATTTCATGTTTGCCTCGCTGAATTTCCAGTTTGCCTCTCTCGATTTTCAGTTTGCCTCGCTCAATTTCATGTTTGCCTTGCTGAATTTCCAATTCGCCTTGGTGAATTTCCAGTTTGCCTCGCTCAATTTCATATTTGCCTTGCTCAAGTTCCAGTTTGCCTCATTCAATTTCCAGTTTGTCTCGCTCAATTTCCTGTTTGCCTCGCTCAATTTTCAGCTTCGTAGATTCTGAGTAGTTATCCCCTTGAGGAAGACGGGTTTAGGGAATGAGGGGTTTTGAGGGAATTGGGTTTGAAAAGAAGAATATTGGTAAATAGAAGACCTAGAGATGAAGAGGATTTAGGAAAATGGGGTTTAGTGGGGAGGATTGGATGCAGGAATGGGCTTAGAGAGGTTCTTAAGTTTTAAGGAAGAAGGATTGGAAAATTTTCGAAATGGGGGTGTTTAGGGGCTAAAAAAAGGGCTAAAGGGGGGCCCCACAAGTGTGCAGAGAGCCCCACAAAACTCATGGATTGGTAGGGTGGTGGCCCACCGCCCCCAATGTCTACACTACCAATGGCTATGGTTATAATCCGTAGCCACATGTATACAGAATCGACGGTGCAACTTTGATGTATGCAATGGTATTTTCGTCTGAAAATAGTGTGTCCGTACATAATGGTTTAGTTTTGGAAAGTAAAGTTTGAGAGAATTTGGAAAATAGGGTGGGTAAAAGGTGGGGTTTACGGTCGGAAATTTCTCAGCGGATAATGAATCAAACAGATTCACTCGGATAGGGATTGCATAGTGCAGGACTTCGACTACATGGTGTGGCACACACCGGAACAGACTTGGATTCGGGAAATTGGATTGCGTACTGAGTTACTCAGTGCGCTCTTATCATACTAAGTAAACTCATTTGGGCCAACCTTGAATGTATGTTGTCTATCTAAACCGTCCATCCATTTTTCCATCTAATTTAAGGGGTTGACCCCAAAATTGAAGCATATCCAAAGATCAAGTGGATCATACCACTAGAAACAGTGGGGACAATGATTTCCATCGTTGAAACCTTTCTAGGCCCCACAGTGATGTTTATTTGTCATCCAACCTGTTCATAAGATCATAAAGACAAGGATGAAGGGAAAACACAAATATAAACTTGATCCAAAACTTCTGTGGCCCCTAAGAAATTTTCAACGGTAGACGTTCAATTCAACTGTTTCCAGTGGTGTGGTCTATTTGAACATTAGATATGCCTCATTTTTTTGCCTCAACCCCTAAAATTATCTAGTAAAATGGATGGACGGAGAGGATAAAATACATAAATCATGGTGGACCTCACAGAGTTTACTCAGTGCGCTAAGCCTAGTGAGTTACTCACTACGCAATCCGCTTCCCTGTTTCGGTAGTGACCCCTCCATTGCCGAGCTCAATACTGGTGAGCCCCACCATCATATGTGTTTTATTCAAACCGTCCATCCATTTTTTTCAGATTAATTTAGGACATGAACCAAAAAATATGCAGCCTAAATCTCAGGTAGGTCACACCATGAGATACAATATTGGTGGGCCACAAAAGTTTTGGATTAAGTTGATATTTGTACTTTCCCTTTATCCAAGTCTGTGTGATTTAATCAGTAGGTTGGATGTAAAATAAAGCTTACAGTGGGTGCTAGTAAGTTTTTAATGGTTGATAATCAATCACCACTGTTTCTTGTGATGTGGACGTGGTCCACTTAAAATTTGTATCTGCCTCGTATTTTTGGTTGTGTGATAAAATATGTGGGCCCACTGAGATTTTCCTGCACCGAGCAGTGCCAGGACTGGGAAGGTCACCACCGAAGTAAATTATACCCACACCACTGACCTGAGTGGAGCCTATGCCTGGCAAAGTTCTTTAAGCCCCACCATAATATATGTGTTATATCCCATCCATTTTGGCATGAGCTGCTAAATACTCATATCCAAAGTTCAAGTGGACCACATCATAGAAAGAGGTGGGGATTGAATGTCTGCCATTGAAATTTTTGTAGGAAGTTTGGGATGAAATTGATATTTGTTTTTTCTCTTCATCCAAGTTTGTGTAACCTTAGGAATAAGTCTAGCCAGGGTCTTCCTTGTCCGTTCCTTGTGCAGATACATAGGTCCAAAGAAGACCTGCCACGTGACCGGTGGTGCCCTGGGTGTTGCTAGATCCACAGATGGCGACCTACTTTGGCAGTTGAGCTCCTCCATACGTGTGGGGGAGTCCTACTCCTTGGGTGTCCCGTTGCTACCTCCCCAAATTTTTGATGGGCCTTAGAATTTGGGCTTTGGCCCGCTTTTGACCTGGGCTTGACTGGACTGGGTGGACCATTGACTAGGTGAGTTGATTGGGCGAGCAGACCCATTGAGTTGAGATTTCCAGGATTTACGATCCTGGGGCTTAACTTGTTGGAATATTTGGTTAAATTAAATAGACTATTAAAAATCGAGAACCAAAAAAGGAAAATAAATTTTGAGAAAGAAGAACTTATTGAATGAGTCGAGGCGTGACTGAGTCACTCGGCTTGAAATCGAATTTGCTCCCCTTGGACAGCGTCCCAAGTGCAACAGGTTTCCAGAGCAATCGACCTCCAGGATACAACGACTATGACCCGGTCCCAGCGGTGCACTCACTGTACACGGGCTCGAACCACTTGCAGTTTAATCCGAAAGTGCTGAGTTGACTCAGCGATGAACTCAGTAGAAAAATGCTTAAAACCGAATATCAGAGAGCGTTTTATAAGAGAAGAATTTTTCGTATATATGAAACTGGAATCGGTTGTCTTTATATAGACTCCGAAGTGGTGCATAAGCACCCTTTATAAAAGGTTAGGTCCGTTGGGTTTAAACCCAACAGGTGCGACCAACCGGAAGGGACGCATCTCTCTGGTTTAAAACGAAAAGGCGCAAGTGCGAGTACACTACCGCACATACAGTCCTGCGAGTACCCGTCCCGTCGCGCACACGCACACGGACTCGGACTCGGCTCGGCTCGGCACGGCTCGGCGCGCGCGTGCGTGTGTGGTTAATGGCATAGATTAGAGCTATTGGCATAGCCCCCCCCCCCCCAGGACCAAATTCACATGCCCCCTGAAAGGGGCTCAAGCCCTATGCAAAAAGACTATCTTATATACAAGATAGTTTACTATGTCAAATCTGATGTGGGATAAAACCCACAAATCAAAAGTACTGCAACTTTTCAAAATTGGAGGGAAATTACCGAAAATTTGAAAATTCAAATTTTAATGTTATTTTAAAACAAAATACAACATAACTTTATGGGGTTAGGTTTAGGTTTAGGTATGATTTCAGGTTTAGTTCCTATCCAACTTGATCAACTAATCAGTTTGAGGTGAGGTGTCCACAATAAGATAAGCACGAGACGGTGAACCCCATGTCCTGCGTGAAAGTCTCTACGGTGGATGTTACCCTCTCCATTATCTACGATTTTCCTCCCGGGTATGGCCCACAGGAGTTATTGATCGGTGAGGAATTTGGGGCCTTATTCGAGTTGGATAGCACTAACAAATCACCATGGCCCCAAAATAGCTGGAACATGTGGTTAGTACCGTAGTTTTTCGATTATATGTGATAATTCACATGTAAGATCCCGTGTACTATCTAGAGTTGCCCAGTTCACATATGATATGTATTGGAGTACTTGACAAAACTTTTTTTTTCAGGAAAAATATCCATCTATGGGGCCTATCTCGCTGTATATGTAAAGTTCAATCGGTTTATCAGGTTCTC
Organism: Magnolia sinica; assembly: GCF_029962835.1. Taxonomy (NCBI): domain Eukaryota; kingdom Viridiplantae; phylum Streptophyta; class Magnoliopsida; order Magnoliales; family Magnoliaceae; genus Magnolia; species Magnolia sinica. The sequence goes on along the minus strand of NC_080573.1, from coordinate 112,424,599 downwards.
TCTTAGATGTTAGATGCTATGATTAAAAAATTAATAAATAAAAAGAAGCTAAAACCACAACTCATATGGAACACATCGGATAAACACAATGAGTATGGGATGCCATCCATAGGCCCGTGTGTGGGCCCACATGGTGCCTAATCCATAGGCTCGTGTGTAGGCCGCCATGGTGTGTATCTTTCATCAAACCAGTTAATAGAGTATAACTCATTAATAGAAAACTCGGGTAGGGCCACATCGTGTAAACTTAGTGGTTTTAAAGCAATTTTTGTTAGAATGCGGAGAGAGAAAAAAAGAGCCTCTTAGAAAACTTAGGTGGGGCCACACCATGTAAACTTGATGATTTTATGACAATTTTACACTGCTCCCGTTAGTGTGACTCATATGAGTTTTTGATGTAGAGAGGAAGATCATTGTCTTCCCCGAGTGATTAAAACCTTGAATTCGTAGGATTCTTGGATCCACAAGAAAATAAGAGAAAAATTTTACTTATTTTATTAAATAATGTGTAACGTGTATGCTTTTTATTATTATTATTATTAAACCACTGATAAAGAAAAAAAATAAAACCTTAATTCAAAATTCCCCAAAATAGCAAAATTCTTCTAAAGCTTAATATTCCAATTCTAACAAAAATAGTAATTTTAGGCTGGCATAGTAGGCCATTTGACCCTTGAAGCATCGTTACAAAAAAATCAATAGGTCATGCGTTTCGTGATGACGCTCAAATCAAAAGTTATGGTCAATTTATGATTCACACTTTGAGCAACAATTTCTTCCTCTTCATAATGAATTTCTTTGAACCAAATGTACCTATGCATTGTTATGCTATACCCTACGTAAGAATGGGCCCAAATCTGATGGACTATTTTTACTTTTGTTTGAGCTTCTTTTGTTCCAACTATACTAAGAATGCATCAACACAACATCCTTCATCAGTTTTTAATTGGGTTCATATTATGTTTGTATGGTCCAAATAATGTTAGCCATATAAATTGTAATTAATTCATTATCAATTTTATTATTGATCTTATCCTTCTTTTTTTAATCCTTCTGCATTTAAAGGCTTGTTATAGAGTATTGAGAGAAGATGATCATCGTCTCTTCCCTTGTCTCCCTACTCACGCTACTTTATTAACCATTCATCTTTAAAAGATAAAAACGGTGATAGATTGAGTTGTTTAATATTTTATTTTGGAAGATTTCGAAGTGTGATCTGGACCATCATGTCAAAGACTTGATAGACAACCTTGGCCCTCACACATGCAAACCCCATCACAATATGGAAGTTCCTAGTTAGCCATAGCCATTATTTTAAGAGGTCAGCTTAATTTTTAAAAAATTTAAGTTAGCCTATTAATAATATAGAGATTTTTATCGTAAAAATTTTTCAACAATGTTAAATCTGAAGGCTACAAAGCCAAGACGATCAGGACAAGATCTTTGTAGCCGATATAATCGACAGAAGAAAATTGTGGGAAACCAAAGATGGCCGTTGCCCGTGACACATGTTAGACGACCAAGAAGACCAGAAGCACACAACTTTCACATAATAATGTGGTAGAATGTGAAGAATCATAATTTAAGTAATGGCTTAGGAGAGCATGCATAATTGAATAGCTAGTTGGTACTGATATACTCTAAAACACATGAGGGAATGTAATTAGCTAAAGGTTGCTAATGACTGGCTAAAAATATGAATATCATAAAAAGTCGTCCCCTAACGTATAAGTATAATCAACCACATTTGCTGATTAGCCAATTAATCAAGAGAAGATCATGAATATTGATTCCGAATACTTCTCCAACAACCACCTTACATGCCTATAAATAAAACAAAAAATGAAGAGATCTACCATCATGCTAATCCAACAGAATTCTCTTGTACAATGCTACATTGCCTACCCGTCATCCCTTGTTGATCCCTGTCGTAGCTTAGTGCAGTATAATCTTGATGTAACTCCTCCACGGCTAGGCAACGCAATGTTGCAAACTAATTAGCTTCTTTATTACCGTGATCGGCATTCAGTTCGGTTCAAGTTGCATTTGGCTCTAACACACCCAACAGGTATACATCACATGAACAACTTAATTTGAGCAGAACAGTAATTGGGTTTATCGTGTCGTGTATGTCATATAACAGTCTCATATACGACCCGTCAGGACAAGAGAAGTACCAAAACTCTAGCCATTTCAAAGCTTAGGTGATGTGGTCTCCATTTCAAAGCTTAGGTGGGCCACACCAATAAAATACACAGCTTTTAAAGGTGATTGTACATTACTCCCTGGGGTGTGTTCCAACCGATGCAGTGAACATGATGAGTTGCACCACCAACAACATCTATTTTTGGCATATTTCGTTTTTTAAGAGGCTGAATTGATATATTTCTCCCATTTGGAATTTATAATTGAATTGAAATTTGTCTTTTAAAAAAAAAAAAAAATCATTTGTATTTTTGGATGTTTGGAGTTTTTTTTATCAGGATGCATTATGAACGAAGGGCACCGTATTTTGGTCCCTCCAGATTGTGTGCCACACACCTGGTATATTTGTATGATGATCTGAACCATTCATCCTGTGGACTCATCCGCAATCAACCAAATCTTTCTTTGATTTATAATATCTTAGCCATCTAATAAATTAGTCTTTTCGCTTAATAGTTTGTCTTTTAGTGTTCTTTTTTATGCCACCAGTACAGGTCCAGAACTATCTAAACACTTAGAATTTTGGACCATGGCCCAACCTCTATGAGAACCATGAAATGAATGGTTTTGATCCGACCCATATGGGCGACATATAACTTGACCTATTTTTCTAAGCCATATGAAATTCACAATCCTGGCCACTCATCTCGTAGGCCCTCCAGTGGAAATGTCAGACGATCCACTAGCATACAATCAAGGAACGATAATGACCTTAGGCAAGATAACTAATTAGGACAGGCCTGGGCTGTCACATTAGTAAAATCGAAAACCCACCACTACACCCAACCCTTGTGGATTTCTTAGCCCACGCTCACAGCTGGCGCAGCATTGATTTGGGTTAGAGGGATCCAATGGGGTGGGTTTGTTCCAAAAAAAAAAAAAAAAACTAGGCTGTTTGGATACAAAAACCAAATTCAGTATCTTCAAAAGCAAAAGAAAAAAAAAACAAAAGTAATCAATCCAGTATAACTGTTTGGCTGCAAAAACCAAATTCAAATCCTCTCGCACTTATCCGCTTTAACGGTTGGATTCTCTCTTGCGATCACATCCCGGCCCATCTTCTTGAAATCAAACGAGCAGTCGTGCTTATCCCAGAATCGATGTACGGAGCAGAACGTGCCTCCGCATCGGCACTGGAAGCCCGTGAGCCCGACACGCTTCCGGCATAACCCGCACCGATTCGGGAGTTGTTTCGCAGGACCATCATTAGCATTGGTGGTCCCTCCTTCATTGCCGCTGCCGTGGGCCAACTGAATTGGTAGTCCCACAATCATGGCCGTTGATTGCTTGAGGACGAAATCTTTGTAGCACTTGGAGCAGAGATTTTTTGTTGCATCACTGCCGAAGAATCCACAGTTGTTAGAGCAGAGAATTGGTAGGTCCATCTCAAGAGATTGAACGGACACGATTAGTTTGATGAAAGACAAGAGAAAAGGTAGAGTAACAAAAGAAAAAACCGTCGTTAGAGCGAAATATATAGAGCTCTAAGTTTGAGGACTAGAAGTTTCTGGAGGTTTCAAATCCAAGTTCGAGACCAATGCGCAACGCCTGTTTTACGCAGCGCAAAATAAACCCAAGTTCTGTGGGGTCCACCATGTCGCATATGCGAAATCCACTCCGTGCATCAGGCGACAAACATCATTTGGACCGTACATGTAAAAGATAATCCCTATTAGGAACTGATATAGATCATAACAAGAGGAACAGTGAAAATTTGCTACCCGAACCGCTAAGTTCCTACGGTGTGGTCCCATTGACTTTTTTTATCAGACACATTTTGTCATATTCTCTTGATCCTGATGAATTACACCTGATCAATGGTTTTGATGAAAGATACACGAATTACTAACCTCACAAGTAAACCTATGGCTTGACATCCTCTCCCCATTTTTCAATGTGGTGCGGCCCATATGAGTTGTGGATTTAGCTGATTACTTGCTTCAGCATCTAACATCGATGATAAAACCTGATAGACGGACCAGATTTTACATATACAACATGGTGGGGTCCACAGACGTGAGTGTTTTTACGCAGTGCTGTGGAGGAGTCCGGCCCGGTTTAGCCACTAAATGTGGGCCATGTCCAACCTGAAAGCCGATAATGAATCAAACAGATTCACTCGAACAGGGACTGCGTAGTGCGGGACTCCGACTACATGGTGGGGCACACACCGGACTCTGATTCGGTAGCGACCCCTCTCGTGCCGAGCTCAGTACTGGTGGGCCCCAACATGATATATGAATATTCACGCCGTCCATCTATTTTTTCAAATTATTTTAGGACATGATTCCAAAATTGAGGCAGCAATCTCAGGTAGATCACACCATGAGATGCAGTGGTGATTGAACACCCACTATTGAATACTTCTTGGGGTCACAAAAGTTTTGGATTAAGTTGATATTTGTGTTTTCCTTCGTTTAAGTTCCGTGTGACCTCATGAACAGGTTGGATGGCAAATAAACATCATGGAAGCACTAGGAAAGTTTCAACGATGAGCATCATTGTTCCCACCACTTTCCGTGGTATGGTCCCTTGAACTTTAGACCTGCATTATTTACAAGCTCATGCCCTAAAATCATATGCCAAAATGAATGGACGGTGTGGATATAATACATACATTATGGTGGGACCCCAAAACTTTGCAACGTCAACACATCACCATGTGCCGCACTGCACGGAACCAGATTGCGTGGTGCCACACAGGTGTGTTGACTTTACCAATTTCGGTGAGCCCCACCATGATATATACCGTGCTCCGTTTTGTAAGTTCATTCTAAAGCATGGCCCCAAAATAGGGCTGATCAAAAGCTCAAGTGGTCCACACTACAATAAGTAGTAGGGATTGAACCCCTATCATTGAAAACTTCTTAAGTTCATATAAGTTTTGGATTAAGCTAATATTTATGTTTTCCCATCATCAAGGTCTGTGTAACCTTTTTATTTTTTACACACGCACACACACCCCACACACTCACGCTAGTGGAATTTCACCACCTATGGGTACTCGAACCCTTGACTAGGTGTTGAAACTCCAGAGAATTTCATCATCTAGGTCTGTGTAACCTTACGAACAGGTTAGATGGGCAAATAATCATCATGGTGGGTTGTAAGAAGGTTTCAACTGCGGTCATGATTGGTCTACATGGAATCCAAGCGGTGAATCTGGTGCTTCTCACCGTCACCGTACATCCAAGGAATCACCCTGATCAAAAGCCTAGTTTTACACACCTATATATATCCATGTGGGGCAATCCACCTGAGTTGTGTTGAGATGTGGAGTCACATCTGGGCAGCGCCACTTAACCGGTTGAGGGGCCTACTCGATCGGTCGAGGGCTGGCTCGACTCAAAGTCAAGCGAGCTATGATTTTTTGAGTCCGTGGTGCTCGACAATCGAGGGTCTACTTGATCAGTTGAGCAGCCTCCTCGACCAGTCAAGGTTACGCAAATTCGTTTTCAGATTTTGCACGGACTGCGGATTTTTGAGACGGTTTCACAAGAGGTGCGAAAGGAAAGTTGCCTAAACTATAAATAGGAGTCCCTAGGGCTTTTTTAGGGTCATGTGAGTTATTATAAAGTGTAGGCAAAGGGTTTTCTCTATACATTTAAGAGAAAAAGTTAGTATATTGCTTGTAATCTCATTTTTTCATAGTGGAAGTTTGCACCCGTGGTTTTTTACCTTTGTTTGGGGTTTTTTCCACGTATATCTTGTCTTGTGGTTTGTTTGGTATGCTTTAATTCTACTTCTAAATTATATTTCTTTTTGTTTATCGTTTGTGGGTGAGATCGAATATGGGATTTTGGTTCACTACGTTGTTGGTGTGCAACGCAACAACTGGTATCATAGCTTCTATTGGGAGCGATGACAGAAGAAGGGAAGATTAGAATTGAAAATTTTGATGGTTTAAACATTGCCTTCTAGAATATGCAGATAGAGGATTATCTGTATCAGAAGGACCTCTATATTCCTCTAGGAGGAAAAGAGAAGAAACCATAAAAGATGACAAATAATGAATGGTCTTTATTGGATCAGAAGGCTTTAGGAACGATCCGACTCTCTTTGTCTAAAAGTGTCGCCTTCAATATATCCAAGGTAAAGACCATAAAAGAATTAATGGAAGCCCTAGCTACGATGTATGAAAAACTCTCAACATCCAATAAGATTCATCTTATGAAACAGCTATTCAACATGAAGATGTCAGATGGTGGGAGCATGACTGAACATCTAAACGAGTTCAATATAGTCACGAGCCAGTTGGAATCCATTGGCATTGTTTTTGAGGACGAGGTCAGGGCGTTATTGATCTTGTCCAGTTTGTCAGACAGTTGGGATGGTTCAGTGATTGTTGTGAGCAATTCTTCAAGGTCGACAAATCTGAAATTTGATGATGTAGTCGGTCTAATTCTCAGCGACGAATCTAGAAGAAATGCATCAGGAGTTTCAGGAGATTCAGGGAATGCTCTAAACGTTAAACGAAGAGGAAGATCGCTGAACAAATGAGGTAATAAACACGGACGTTCTAAGTCGAGGAAAAAGTCTAAGGGACTGAAAGATAAAGACGAGTGTTGGCATTGCAACAAGAAGGGGCACATAAAACATGATTACAGGGCGCTTAAGAAACAAGAAGGAAGCTCTTAAGGTGAGAAGGATTCAGTGAATCTATCTGAGGAGAGTGACACAAAGGCATTGATTGTCTCTTGATGCGAGGAATGAGTCTTGGATTATAAAATCGGGTGCTTCATTTCATGCCATTCGTGTAAGGAAGTTCTGCGTAATTATGTGTCAGGTGACTCCGGGAGAGTCTACCTGGGTGATAATGAGCCGTGCAGTATTGTTGGAAAGGGAGATGTTCATATAAATCAGAAAGACGGAACGGCTTTGAAATTGAAGGATGTCAAACATGTACCGAGTTTAAAATGGAATTTGAGCTTAGTGGGGCAGTTGGCCGATACCGGATATGTGACAACATTCACTAGTGATTCCTGGAAGATCACAAAAGGTGCCTTGGTGATATCTCGAGGAAAGAAGAAATGAACTTTGTACGTGACTTAAGGATCGTATAGTTCACTCGCAGTCGCATCAACTAGAGTGAATGGGTAGTTATGGCATCAGAGGTTAGGACATATGAGTGAGGAAGGGATGAAAGTGCTATTGTCAAAAGGAAAGCTACTAGGGCTGAAGTCTATTGACTTGAAATTCTGCGAGGACTGCGTGTATGATAAGCAGAAGTGGATAAGTTTCAAGAAAACAGGACGCGCTCCAAAGACACATCTGTTGGAGCTTGTACGCATTGATGTATGGGGACCGGCACAGGTATTATCTCTTGGTGGCTCACGTTATTTTGTTTCTTTTATTGATGATGATAGTAGAAAACTGTGAGTTTATTTCTTAAAGCATAAATCTGATGTATTTGATGTATTTAAGAAGTGAAAAATAATGGTAGAAAATGAGACAGGTAAAACAGTAAAATGTCTCAGATCAGATAATGGGGGAGAATACTATGATAAGAAATTTGACGAGTATTGTGCGGTAAATGGAATTAAACATCAGAAAAGGATTCCAGGGACACCGATGCAGAACGGTGTGGCTGAGGGAATTAACAGGACCATCCTTAAGCGGGTCAGGAGCATGAGGTTACATATAGGGTTGCCCAAGACGTTTTGGGCAAATGCTGTGAATACTACCGCATATCTCATCAATAGAAGTCTCTCAGCACCATTGGATGGTGGGCTACCAAAAGAAACATGGACTGAGAAAGAAGTGAACCTTGCACATCTGAGAGTGTTCGGTTGCACTTCATATGTTCACATTGATGCAGAGCACAGAAACAAACTGGATGTGAAGTCCAGAAGGTGCACATTTATAGGCTACATGTAAGGCCCGTGTCCTAGTCTGTACCATTCCATTGGCTTCCGCGGTCCCTCGACCCGTATCCGATGTTTACGCGTGATCCTAAGCCAAGACCTGCATACCGAAGTCGGCTCAACCCGACACTTGTATCTTAGCGACCGCGCCGCTGCCGCGGTTCCAACGCCGCGACTCGCGCACCGAACCGATACTCAGGCCAGGAGATGTAGGCCAGCATTTGTTTCAAAGAAACGCCGCACGTTGTGAATTTCGAGGGAATCTCTACGTCATGTCCCATCAATCAATCAATCAATCAATGTCAAGTACAACCATACCTCAAGTACAAGCCCCATCCCTCCCTTTTCAAAAGTCAACTCTCTCTCTCCCTTCACCATCCCTCTCTTACCCCATTTTCAACCACAACCATACCTCCCATCACCTTTTTCTTACAACCACCACATCACCCATCCTTATCATCCCATCACTTCTCTCTCTCCCTCATTTCTCAAAAATCTCTCCCAAGCACCATCCCACGTCCAACCTCCCTCTCTCTCAAACCACAAGTGTGGCCTACCCTCTCATCTCTCATCCACACCATCAAAATCCCATCAACCACCATCAAAAGTGAAGGTAAGGAGTATAGAAGGCTAAGGGAGCAAGGAAGAGGCCTAAAGGTGGGTGATTTTTGAGTTTCTACCGTTGATTTCATGATCTGAGGGCCCACTTGTTGTGGGACCCACTTGATGTATGTGTTGTATCAATGGAGGACCCATAGTGGCAGGGTCCTTCCTCTCCATCACCGTCTCTCTCTATTACTCTCTCTCTCTCTCTCACTTTCGTTATTGATGGCCCACCTAATGATATATATATATATATATATTATCCATGCTTCCATTTAGTGGACCACACTACAACCCCCTGGTGGAGCCCACCTTGCTGTCCAAGCATGGATGAAGGAAAATACACATATCAGTTGATCCAAATCTGGGTGGGCCGCCACGTGGACCCCACCATGGCGGTGCGTGGAGCCAACCACGATGCCTGTTTTATATCCATGCAGTCCAGCGTCTCTGGACGCTAGACGGGCGTGGCTAACATGGGTGCGTGTACTGACAGGGGTGTGTACTTACGAGTTAACAAAAAAAAGGGTACTTTTGGGGTGGGCTACTCATGTAGGTCCCACTTTGATGTTTGTATATAATCCAAGCCGTCCATTCCGTTCCTCAGCTTATTTTAGGCGTTAAGCCTAAAAATAAAGCTGATCCCATTTTTTGGCGGGCCATACCGTAGGAAATAGTGGTGTCTACCGTTGAAAACCACCTGGATCATTTTTCTCACTAAAAATAGGCCGCATATTGGACTCATTTGGTCAGTCTTAAGCCGCACGATTCAATGGTTGGGCCGGATTTCCTTGATGCGAGACCCACCTGTGAAAAACCACAGGAAACCTGATTTTTTTGTTTTAAAAAAAAAAAAAGCAACAAAGGGGGCAGCGCTAACGCTGCTGCTGCAGAATGCAGGCAGCGCCTGAGTGCCTGGTGGATGGACGGCCCGGCAGGGACCCACGGTCCCAGCCGTGGGCCCCACCATGATGTGTGTCAACCATCAACACCATGCATTTGATGGGTCCCCTCGGACCAGGAGGCCACCCCAAAAATCAGCCTCATCAGAAGCTCAGGTGGCCCACACGGTAAGAAACAGTGGGTTGAACATCTGCCATTGAAACCCTTTTTGGGGTGTCCAAAAGTTTTAGATTATTATGAAATTTGTTTTCCCACTTCATTTGGGTCCGTATGACCTCATCAACAGACTGGATGGCAGATAAACATCACCGTGGGTCCCAAGTCTACGTAACCTGATGAGCAGTTTGGGTGGCAGATAAACATCACCGTGGGCCCCTGGTCAGTTTGGATGGGAAATAAACATTCGGTGGGCCCTAGGTCTGCATGACCCTATCAACAGGTTAGATGGCAAAATAGACATTACGGTGGGCCCCAGGTCTATGTGACCTTACCGACAGGTTAGGTGCAAAAAAGCATTACAGTGGGCCCAGGTTGGGTGGAAAATAAACATTATTGTGGGCCCCAAGTCTGAGTGACCTTATCAATGGGTCGGATGGAAAATAAACATTATGGTAGGCCCCACATGGGACCCACTTATGTATGTATTGTAATCCACACCCTCCATTAGTGTGGGCCCCATCATGATGCATATGTTTCATCCAAACCGTCCAATCATTTTAGAAATTATTTTAAGGCCATCTTGGCGTATTTGTGGGCCATTCATTGAGGCCCACTTTGATTTGTATAAGGCCCATTGTTGAGGCCCATCTTAAATTGTATAAGGCCCATTGTGATGTGTGTAAGGCCCATGGGTTATGGCCCATTGCAATGTATATATGGCCCGTATATGAGGCCCATATGATTAAGCCCATCTTAATGTAGTTATGACCCATCCACTGATATATATATATATATATATATATATATATATATATATATATATATATAAGGCCCATGTTATGAGGTCATTTGATGTATTAGAGGCCCATGGGTCGAGGCCCAATAGGACGTACATAAGGCCCATTGTAGTGTGATTCCACCATGGTATATGTGTTGATTTTATAGCGGGCTATACCTTGGGAGCAATAATGGTTTGATGTCCACATTGTAAGGATGATGTTGGTTAAATGTCTACATTGTCACTCTCTCCCTAGGGCTCATTAATAGGCCTGTACCTATAGCGTATAGGCGGTCTGGGCACATCTTCGTTTTGATCAGAGCCCATCAACACATAATATGCTTAGTATAGATCCATGGTTCATGATCATACGCATCATATGTACGCCTGATGTGAGGATTGACTGATCATTGCACATGCCTTCGGGTAGATTGTTTATGGATTCCCTGATAGGCGAAGTTGCCCTACATGAGCGCACGGTATGCGCAGGATTGTTGCATATCTGATAGTATGATTCATGCACTTGCATTTGTGTTATTGTGATTATTGTATGCCCTAATGACATCAGGGCCATAGCCTCCACAGACACATCGTGGGTGGCTAGATTGGATACCGAAAATATTGTTACTAAGCATCGGGGCGTCATAGATGTCCCTGGGTGAAAATTCCTAAACCCGATGATACCAGAGGATGACTCAAACGTCGAGACCGAGTGGATATATGAGCGCACAAGGGCCGAATACCAGGAGGCTGCGTCTCCCACTGTGTCGTGGTCAGTTGGAAAGGGGTGTAGCCTTACTCCCCTGATGTTAAGGGGCAATACTAGGCTGAGTTTGACCAGCTCGTAAATGGGTCCGCTATCGATATGCCGGATAGGTATTGATAGACTATTGGCCAGGCGGATAGTGAGGTCTCTTACGCTCACTTAGACTGTGCGACTAGGAGAGCGGCAGTGCTACTTGGAGTATACTAAACCCCGGTGATTATCCAGAATGAGAACTGTATTGATATATGATGAGGATTGACATGCCTGAGTTGCATCTCGCATCGCATAGCCGTGTTATGGCCGATAGCATTCATATCTTGCACCGCATAGCCTTGGTACGGCTGATTGCATTCATGAACTCATCAACATGATTCCACATTACTCTAACCTTACATTCTGAGCACGCTTATATTACGCACACACTTACACCACTCACTAAGCTTTCTATAAGCTTATGCACGATTGATGCGTGCAGGTAACGCCAGGACGCAGCCGTAGCCTCATCAGAGTTGGAGCGTGCAGTCGAGCTTTTGAGTTTCTGTTATTATCATCATGTATTTCCTTTCAGACGCATTGTACTTAAAAGTTTTTTATTATAGTGGATTTTGAGATGGTGTTCTTGTAGTTATTGTTTGTGGGTTATGCTTATGGTTATGCTCATTATGAATTAAATTGATATTAGAAATCCTCCTTGTAGGATCCCAGGATCTGAACCTGGTAAATGGGTGCCGGGAGCCGAGAATGGGGTTCTACGGATGCTGTCGGCTCTGGATTCGGTGATCAGGAATTTTGTGAGCCCGGTTTCCGAGTTCGGGGCGTAACACTACGGGTAGCATGATTTTGGCTACAGGTTTTAGCATACAGAAAATATGAAAATTATCAGAATCAAAGATGTAGTCTTCAATAAAAAAGTGATGCATAAGCAGCAAAATAAGATCGAGGAGAAAGAATTCGTAGAGTTGGAAGAGTTACCGGACACAAGTGTTACAACGCCACAGGATGATCATGTACAGGAGCATTATGAGGTAGAGCCATAGACACCGGTTGTGAGGAGGTCTACTCGGGAGAGGAGACCCACGGTCCGATACTCACCCTCCTTACATTATCTACTGCTGACAAATAGTGGTGAACCGGAGTGTTTTGAAGAGGCATTACAATTAGATACACAAGTTAAGTGGGAGCAAGCCATGGATGATGAGATGAACTCTGTTGAGTCAAATGGTACATGGGAGCTAGTCATTCTACATAAGGGTAAGAAAGCTCTTCATAATAAGTGGGTTTACAGACTGAAGGAGGAACATGATGGTTCGAAATGGTACAAGTCTAGATTGGTTATGAAAGGGTTCCAACAAAAGGCAGGCATCGACTTCACCGAAATATTTTCACCAGTGGTGAAAATGTCTACGATTTGTATGGTCTTGAGTATAGTGGCTACAAAGGACTTACATCTAGAGCAGGTAGATGTTAAGAGAGTCTTTCTTCATGGGGAACTTGAAGAAAAGATATATATCTATCAGATGACAGGATACGTGGCACCAGGAAAAGAGAACAAGGTGTGTAGACTAAAGAAGAGTCTATATAGCCTGAAGCAGGCCCCAAGGCAGTGGTACAAGAAGTTCGACAGTTTCATGTTGGGAAACGATTTTAGGAGATGTCATGCAAACCATTGTTGCTATTTGAAGAAGTTTGATACGTCGTACATCATCCTTCTTCTGTACGTTGATGATATGCTTGTAGCCGGTTCAAGCATGAAGAACATCTCAGATCTCAAAAGACAACTGTCTAGAGAATTTGTCATGAAAGATTTACGAGCTGCAAAATAAATCCTAGGCATGAGGATAAAGCATGACAGGGAAAACAAGAATCTGGTTTTGTCACATGCAGAGTACATAACCAAGGTACTTGATCGACTCAATATGAGAGGTCCTAAGCCGGTTAGCACTCCATTAGCCAACCACTTCAAGCTTTCTAAGGAGCAAGGAGCAAGGTACAAAGACGCGGGAGGAACGGGACTACATGGCTAAAGTCCCATACATGTCATGTCACGCCCCAAACTCGGAAACCGGGCTCACAAAATTCCCGATCGCCGAATCCGGCGCCGACAGCCTCCGTAGAACCCCGTTCTCGGCTCCCAGCGCCCATTCGCCAGGTTCCGATCCTGGGATGCTACAAGGAGGATTTTTTTTTTTTTTTTTTTAACATCAGTTTGATTCGTAACAAGCATAACCAAAGGCATAACCCACAAACAACAACCAAAAACTTCATCACATTTCCACTATAATCAAAAACTTTACAAGTACAATGAGCATAAGGGAAATACAATGATGATAGACCAAAAGCTCCAAAAAGATCAGCCACGCGCCCAAGCCTCAGCGCTGCTGCGATCCAACGTCACCTGCACGCAACGGTCGTGCATAAGCTTACAGAAAGCTTAGAGGGTGGTGAAAGTGTATGCTCAAGGTGATAATGTAGTCATGCAGTATCAGAGTAATGCGGAACATGCTGATGAATGCTAAGAATCCCATTAGCCGTACCAAGGCCATGCGGTGCAAAGGATGATGTCGGCCATACCAAGGCCATGCAATGCAAAATGCAAGTCAAGCATACAAATCCTCATCTAAGTCCACATGTCAATACGGCTCAAATCTGGAATATCACCGGGGTCTAGTACACTCCAAGCCAGATTGCCGCCCCATCGCGCGCAATAAGGTGAGTGGAAAAGACCTCACTATCCGCCTGCCAATATCGGGCTCAGCTCGTCGATAGCAGACCCATTCCTCGAGCTAGTCAAACTCAGCCTAGCTTTGCCCCTCCTCGGGCGGGTAAGGCCGCACCCCCTTCCAACCGACCAGTACACAGTAGAAAGCGCGACCGTCTGGTAATCGGCATTCAGCGCTCATGCACCCACTCGGTCTAGACGTTAGAGCAACCTCTTAGTACCATAAGGGTTTAGGGACTTACACCCAGGGATATCTATCGCACCCCATGTAGAATAGTATTTCCGGTATCCAATCCTGCCAACCACGATACGTCTGTGGAGGCTACGACCCTGATGCCGCTAGGGCGTATAGTAACCATATCACTCAATGCGAATGCATGAATCACACTATCCAGTCATGCAACAATCCTGCGCGTATCGTGCGCTCATGTAGGGCAACACCCCCTGTACGGGAGCCCCTAAACAATCTGCCCGAAGGCATATGCTATGATCAGTCGTTTCTCATATCAAGCATACGTATGATGCATATGATCATGAATCGTGGAACTAAGCATGTTATATAGGATGGATGATAATCATAACAAAGATGGGCCAGACAGCCTCACATCAGACGTATGAACCTAACAATGGGCCCTAAGAAAGTCATAATGCGGACATTTAACCGCACTATACTTGCAATGTGGACGTCAAACCACCATTGCTCCCAAGGCACAGCCCGATGTAAACATCATTACATAACCCATGTTGGGATCGTACATTGCAATGGACCTTAGGTACACCCCATTGGGCCTTAAATACGTCAAATGGGCCTTATCATATGGGCCTTATATTCATCAAGTGGGCCACATCATTGGGCCACACCAATGGGCCTTATGTGCGTTGCAATGGACCATGACCCGTGGGCTTTAGAACGTATCAGTGAGCCTAACCTTATGGGCCTTACATGTGTCAAATGGGCCTCGACAGTTGGGCCTTAGAGAGCATCAAATGGGCCTACTCACATGGGCCTTATATGTATCAAATGGGCCTCGCCAATTGGGCCCCATATGTGCATCAAATGGACCTAAACCCATTGGCCCCAAACACTTATTAATGGGCCATAACCCATGGGCCCCTAATACATCTATGGGCCTCGACCCATGGGCCTTACATCTACATCAGGGTGGGCCTCAATCACAGGCCACAACAACTAAGGTGGGCCTCTAAACATGATATAATATATATGATATTATATATAATATGATATTATATATATATCTAAATATATATATATATATAATATTATATATAATATGATATTATATATACATATACATATATATATATATATATATATATATATATATATATATATATATATATATATAAATATACACACACACATACACCACACACGCACGCACCCACCCATACACGCACGCACACACACACAGTGGGCTCCACCGTCCAGGCGGACGGTGGGAATGAAACACATACATCAATGTGGGCTCCATGTGGGGCCCACCATAGTGTTTATATCCCATCCGGACCGTTGATAAGGTCCAGCAGACCTAGATGAAGGGTGATAAAAAGTTTCACCTTGATCCAAGATTTCTGTGGGCTCAAAAAGGGTTTCAAAGGTAAATGTTCAATCCCACGGTTTCATACGGTGTGGGCCACCTGCGTCTTGGATCAAGCTGATTTTTGGGGTGGGCCCACGTCAGGTAGGGGCCCACCATATGAACGGTTTAGATAGCATATAATCATCGAGGTGGGGCCCACGGCTGCAGCCGTGGGTGGCTGCTCGGTCGTCGTCCGCCCGGACGCTGACGCTGGCGCAGGCAGCGCCTGCTGCACTGACACAGCAGCAGCAACAGCTGCTGCTGTTATTATTTTTTTTTGGTTTTTCATCTTTCCATGGATTTTGCAGGTGGGGTCCACCTCTTGCAGATCTGCTCCATCCAATGGCTCCCCATGCCTCGCGACAGTCAAAACAAGCCCAATATTGGGCCTGTTTCAGCGTATAGAAGGGTTAGGAAAGGTTTCAATGGTGCAAACCCCCTTTTGCCACGGTATGGCCCACCCAGAGGTCTGAGTGGTCCCATATTTCGGCTCAACGTCTAAAATATGGTTGGGAAGGGAGTGGATGGTATGGATTGAAAACATGCATCAAGGTGGGGCCTACATGAGTGGTTACCCCAAAACTCATGAAGAAGTTGATATTTGTATTTTCCCTTTTTCCAGCGTCCAGAGTCAGTGGACGATTTTGGGCTAGCACAAACGGTGAGGTGGGCCCTGCTCAAGTGGGCCACCACATGTTTAAGTTGTGTGGGTACCATTCATAAAAGGTGAGCTTCACTTGAACATGGTTGGGATGGAACCCATACCTTGTGGTGGGGTCCATTCAAGTGGGCCACACAACCTCACTATCATCACAACAACAAAGAAAAAAAATAATAATAATAAAAATAAATAAATAAAAAAAAAAGGGGAGAGAGATAGAGAGTGAGACCGCGTGATGGAGGGACCCCGGCACTATGGGCCCTCCCTTGCACTAAATCATACATCAAGTGGGTCCCGTTACATGTGGATCCATGAAATCGAAATCCAACGGCGAAGATCCCTTCTCCACTAAAATAAATGGTCTAGATGACCCTAAGCATGTAAAGAAATAAACATCATGATGGGGTCCATGGAGAATGGCCCCATCATGGAATGATCATGATGATCCAAATGGGCCATCGGCCACATCTTAGAGTCCAAAGTGAGATCCAAACCATTAATCGGTTGGCCTCACTTGGTCCATCTTAAAAATATGAAGATCTACCCTATTAAGACACCCACCACTTGATCTTCTTGCTCCCTAGGCTTCCTTGGTTCCTTGAGCTCCTCTTTGATGGAGGAAGATGGGAAATTGATGGTTGAGATGAGAGATGAAGGGGTAGGAAAGGTGGACCTCACAAATGAAGTTTTCTCACCATGGGGGACTCATGGTGCTCTCTCTTGGATTTGGATTTTTTTCTTTTAAAAAAAAGAATAAGAGAGATAGTTGTAAAGGGAGGGAGAGAGAGAGAAAGAGATGGGTGATGGAGTGATGGGGGATGGTTTGGGTTGAAAATTGTGAAAAGAGGTATGGTTGTTGTTGAAATTTGGAAAAGAGGAGTGGTGAGGTGGAAAGAATGGTGGACTTTTGTAAAAGGTGGTGATGGGTTGATGTACTTGAGGTATGGGATGCTTTAATGGTTGATTGATGGGACTAATTGTAGAGATTCCTCCGAAATTCGCACTGTTTCTTCGGAATAAACGCCGATCGGCATCTTCTTGCCTGGATATGGTTCGGGGCGCAAGTCACGGCGTTGGAACCGCGCCGACGACGCGGGCGCTATGATATAACTTTCGGACTAAGCCGACGTCGGTGCGCGATGGCTTAAGATCGTGCGCAAATACCGAATACGGTGCGAAGGTTGCCGAATTTGACCGGAAGGACCGCGGAAGCTAACAGAATGGTACGGATTAGGACACGGGTCTTACAGCTCTCCCCTACTAATATAAATTTCGTCCTCGAAATTTACACAATCATCGCAACTAGGCAGAACTCAAGAGGGAGAAGAAATATAACATCAGTATATAAAATCAGAGATAACATACAACATGCAACACAATCAATCATCAAAAAGATGGGGATAACGCTCTCGAATCTCAGCCTCACGCTCCCAAGAAGCCTCCTCAACAGAATGGTGACCCCACTGAACCTTCACCAACGGAATGACCTTGGTCTGGAGGACCTGCTCCTTCCGATCAAGGATACGGACTGGCTGCTCAATATAGGAAGCGTCCTCACGAACCTCTAACGGCTGCCAATCGATAACAGGAACGATGTCTGACCCACACTTCCTCAACATGGAGACATGAAAAACGTTGTGGACGCCAGACAACTGAGATGGCAAGGCAAGCCGATAAGCTCATGGCGCCAACGCGCCCAGTGATCTCAAAAGGTCCTATAAATCTCGGGGCAAGCTTGCCCTTTTACTCCAAATCGAACTACGCCCTTCATGGGCGAGACCTTGAGATACACATGGTCCCCTACATCAAACTCCAAGGGACGACGCCGACGATCAACAAAACTCTTTCTGTCGAGCTGTGCGCATCCTCTGCCCGATGATATCAATAGCCTCCGACGTCTCCCGCACAAGCTCGGGACCTAAGAGACGACGCCTCCCACCTCGGCCCAACAACTCGGTCTGCATGGTCCGCCATATAGTGCCTCAAAAGGAGCCATGCCGATGGTCCCCTAATAGCTGTTTATGAAAACTCAACCAATCGCAGATGCTCATCCCAGCTACCCGAAAAGTCGCGAAATCAAGCATATCCTCAAGGATCCGGTTGACCCTCCGGGCCATCGGGCGGATGGTATGCGGCCGAGCCGCAAATCGAACCCATCGCTCTCTAAGCTCCCCAAAATCGAGACGTGAACCTCGGGTCTCGGCAAAAAACAATCGAACGCCATGCAGCCTCACAATATCCTCAATGAATAATCTCGCAAGCCGGCCCAAAGGCCAAGTCGCACGTATCGCAATAAAATGTGCCGACTTCATCAGACAATGACAACAGATGGCGTCATGACCGCGCCGAGTCCTCGGCAAGCCCATAATGAAACTGCCGACACGTGCTCCCACTTCCACATCGGGACACTCAACTACCGCAATAGACCAGGGGGTCTCGGATGATCGGCCTTGACACGCCGGCATGTGTCACACTCGGCCACAAAGCCGCGATCCGGCGCTTCATCCCCGCCCAAAAATATTGTCGCCTCATGCCATGGTACATCTTCGTCGAGCCGGGATGGATAGAAAACCGCGATCGATGTGCCTCGGCCATAAGTCTCTACGTAGCTCGGGAATATCCGGGACACATAATCGGCCTCAAGCGAAGTCCACCATCCGCAATCGCCCTCCGACTCTCGAGATCCCGCTCGGGTAATCCCGTAACGACTTGCCGGAGCCTCGATCACCCTTGCGACAAGAGAGGGTTGAATCGATGGGCTCGATAACTGACAATAGAAGACTGCAAGCCAAACTCAAAGTCGTACTCGCTACATCCTCGAGCATTCGCCACTCCCGAATCATCATATGCGCCACCGGCTGGCTGGCGGCTAAGGGCATCCGCCACCACGTTCGCCTTACCCGGGTGGTCCGGAGGTCGAAATCATAGTCCTTCAGAGCTCCATCCAACGCCTTTTTCAACTCAGACTGGGAGAAGAGGTACTTCAAGCTCTTGGGTAAAAGAGCTCGAACCTAACCCCATAGAGATAGTGTCTCCACACCTTTGGTGTGACAACTGCACCAACTCTAAATCATGCGTGGGGTAGTTCGGCTCATGGTCTTGAGCGGGCGAGACGCGAAGGCTACAGTCCTGCCGTGCATCAGGACAGACCCAAACCAATATGCGAGGCATCGGTGAATACAATAAATCCGTCACTCCCAGGGAAGAGTGAGGACAGGAGCGGACGCGACGGTCCTTTAACTCCATAAATGCTCGCCGCAGCGTCACTCCAAATGAACTCGGCACCCTTCCGAGTCAACCTAGTCAACGGGGCTGCAATACGGGAGAAACCATCAATGAAACGCCGATAGTATCCCTTTAAACCAAGGAAACTGCGAATCTCGGACGCAGTCGTGGGCTGGTCCCACTGACGCACTACCTCAACCTTCGAGGGGTCCACTGCGACACCCTCCCTCGTCACCACATGACCGAGGAACCTCACCTCCCCGCCAAAACTCGCACTTCTCCACCTTCGTACTGGTGTGCGCGGAGGGTCTGAAAGTAACCTCCAAATGCCGCTCATGCTCCTCACGAGTCCTCGAATAAATAATGTCGTCGATGAAGACTACAACAAACCGATCGAGATACGGACGAAGACCTCGCTTCATCAATCGCATGAATATCGGGCGCATTGGTCCCCAAGGACATGACCAAACTCAAATGACCATAACGCGCCCCGAAGTCGTTTTCTAATGTCCTCCTCTCGACCAATATGATAACCTAACGCAAGTCAATCTTCGAAAAGAACTGGGCACCCTGCAGATCAACAAATCATCAATCCTAACCGGTACTTGTTCTTGATCGTGACCTTGTTGAGCTCGCGGTAATCTACGCAGAGCCTCAACGAGCCATCCTTCTTCTTCACGAGAGTACCGGCGCTCCTCACGGATCTGCAGTTCTCGCAACTTCAATGGTGCCATGCGATATGGGGCCTTTGAAATAGGCGCAAGGGCACGAGATCAATCTGAACTCGGTGAGTCGACGAGGCGGTAATCCCAAAATCTCGAAATACATCGGAAAATCGCAAACCACAGTGGTCGACGCTCACCACTAAGGGATCCTATGGCACAAGACATCAAACAAGACAACCTCCCCCAATGAATCGAATCGCGGCAAGCCGTATACAAAACGGACTGCCCTCGCGAACAATCCAATATGGCGTGGTACTGGCAAGCCAATTCATGCCCAGGATACATCGAACTCGGACATAGGCAAAGCAAACAGTCAGGAAAAAACATATCCCCAACCAAAACGGGGCAAGACAAGCAAAATCGCCCAACATCAGCTTTTCCCAAGGGAGTCGAATCCAACCCTCATGAGCAGACTCCAACGGTAATTCAATCGGCCAAAACTCTCGGCCACGAAAGAATGCGATGCACCGTAATCAAACAACACACGTGCAATGCATGCAGATACAGAAGTATACCCTCAACGACTCCTCCGATGATCGAGGATCTCCCGGGGCAGATAGAATCGAGCTCGAGCCGGGGGAGGTGCCTGCCCCTCTCGAACGTGCCGCTTGGCCCCGAGGCGGGAATCGCCGCCGTGCCGGACCCCCGAGCCGGCGGCCGTCGCGCGCCTGCCGCGCGTGTGGCGTGCGCCCCGCGCCGTGGGGGCGGGAACCCCCGGGCGCCTGTGGGGTGGTGTCCGCGCTCGGTGGGGCCGCGTGGACCTCTCCGCTGGGGGCGAGGACACTCCCACATACGGTGTCTGTCGCACCGCACCTAAAACAAGTGCCGAGAACTCCTGAGGGGGGGGGAGGTGCCGGGGTGCCGGGTGCTCGAAAGGGGCACTGGGCGCCTGCGTGGTCGACCGCTGGTATCACCGGGAAGGAGCCGCCTCTTCCGGTCCTTCCTCCGACCACGATCGATCGAGAGCCGTCCCACTCACCTCAAAAATGGGCCTTCCGCACCACTTCCTCGAAGGTAAAGCTCATGCCCAATAACACGGCCTCGAAGACCGTAACGAAGCCATCTCGAATCGGCGGGCCCTCCGCTCCTCATCATCCACTAAATATGGTGCAAACCTCGACAACATACAGAGCCACTGTCATATCGCCCCGCACCAAGGCCTCAAACTCCAATGCTCGCTGATGTCGGATGTGATCCGTTGGTCAAACCGATCCACAAAATCCTCCCAAGTCCAAACAAAATCGGGCTGAGCCATCCTCGTGTCCACCAATGCTCAGCCCCACCATGGAGAAGAAATACGGCAAACTCGGTCGCGCATCCCATCGTCTCGAATATCTTCTACGCTTGGCGCGCCATCTCTCACCCACGGGGTCCGGCTCACCCCGGAAATGCGGAGGATCGAGGCGTCGAACTCTCGAAGGAGGGCACTCGAGCGCTCGCTCGCTGGGGAGAAACGACCGGGGGTCGCTCAAGTGCGGCCGCCACGGCAGATCGGGAATGGGAAGCACTCACAGATACGGTCCCCGCACTAGTCTCTGGTGGAGGAACGCACCCATAGGCGGGGCATGAATCCAGATGGGCGGCATCCTCGCCGGGCAGGAATCCCGGCCGAGCAGAATCGTAGGTGGTAGTGAGCCGCAGTGGTGGAGCGGAGTCGGGTGGTGGTGCGGAGTCGATCGGGTCACTCTCGTGCGCCATGTCCTACAGGAAAGAGCGAAGGTGCCTATTAACTTTGAAAACTCTCGAAGGCACCCTCGTTAAGGGGCGGTAATAAAAGATCGCTAGACTACCCGAACTTAGGACTTAAATCATTCATAAACATGTAATGTTGTTTTTGGTTATTCCCGAGTTATGCTCGATACCAACTTCTCACGCCCAAACTCGGAAACCGGCTCACAAAATTCCCGATCGCCGAATCCGGCCGACACCCTCCGTAGAACCCCTTCTCGGCTCCCAGCCCATTCGCCGGTTCCGATCCTCGGGATGCTACAAGGAGGATTTTTTTTTTTTTTAACATTTGATTGAATAAGCATAACCAAAGGCATAACCCACAAACAACAACCAAAACTTCATCACATTTCCACTATAATAAAAACTTTACAAGTACAATGAGCATAAGGGAAATACAATGATGATAGACCAAAAGCTCCAAAAAGATCAGCTACGCGCCCAAGCCTCAGCGCTGCTGCAATCCTCACCCGCACGCAACGGTCGTGCATAAGCTTATAGAAAGCTTAGAGGGTGGTGAAAGTGTATGCTCAAGGTGATAATGTAGTCATGCAGCATCAGAGTAATGCGGAAAATGCTAATGAATGCTAAGCGTACCAAGGCCATGCGGTGCAAAGGATGATGTCGGCCATACCAAGGCCATGCAATGCAAAATGCAAGTCAAGCATACAAATCCTCATCTAAGTCCACATGTCAATACGGCTCAAATCGGGAATATCACCGGGGTCTAGTACACTCCAAGCCAGATTGCCGCCCCATCGCGCGCAATAAGGTGAGTGGAAAAGACCCCACTATCCGCC
The DNA here is from genome assembly GCF_029962835.1 of Magnolia sinica. Classification (NCBI taxonomy): domain Eukaryota; kingdom Viridiplantae; phylum Streptophyta; class Magnoliopsida; order Magnoliales; family Magnoliaceae; genus Magnolia; species Magnolia sinica. The sequence goes on along the minus strand of NC_080573.1, from coordinate 112,401,862 downwards.
TGCCAATATCGGACCCATTCCTCTGGTCAGACTCAGCCTAGCATTGCCCCCTACTCTCGGGCGGGTAAGGCCGCACCCCCTTCCAACCGACCACGACACGGTGAAAAGCACCTGGTAATCGGCACTCGGCGCTCTTGCATCCACTCGGCTAGACGTTGGAGCAACCTCCGGTACCATAAGGGTTTAGGGACTTTCACCCGGGGATATCTATCGCACCCCATGTAGAATAGTATTTGGATCCAATCCTGCCAACCACGATACGCCCGTGGAGGCTACGGCCCTGGTGGGCGTATAGTAACCATATCACCCAATGCGAATGCATGAATCACACTATCCATCATGCAGAGGAATCCTGCGCGTATCGTGCGCTCATGAGGGACAACACCGCCTGTCCCAACAATCTGCTCCAAGGCATATGCTATGATCTCTTTTCATATCAAGCATACGTATGATGCATATGATCATGAATCGTGGAACTAAGCATGTTATATAGGATGGATGATAATCATAACAAAGATGGGCCAGACAGCCTACCAGACGTATGAACCTAACAATGGGCCCTAAGAAAGTCATAATGCGGACATTTAACCGCACTATACTTGCAATGTGGACGTCAAACCACCATTGCTCCCAAGGTACAGTCCGATGTAAACATCATTACATAACCCATGTTGGGATCGTACATTGCAATGGACCTTAGGTACACCCCATTGGGCCTTAAATACGTCCAAATGGGCCTTATCATATGGGCCTTATATTCATCAAGTGGGCCACATCATTGGGCCACACCAATGGGCCTTATGTGCGTTGCAATGGACCATGACCCGTGGGCTTTAGAACGTATCAGTGAGCCTAACCTTATGGGCCTTACATGTGTCAAATGGGCCTCGACAGTTGGGCCCCATATATGCATCAAATGGGCCTACTCACATGGGCCTTATATGTATCAAATGGGCCTCGCCAATTGGGCCCCATATGTGCATCAAATGGACCTAAACCCATTGGCCCCAAACACTTATTAATGGGCCATAACCCATGGGCCCCTAATACATCTATGGGCCTCGACCCATGGGCCTTACATCTACATCAGGGTGGGCCTCAATCACAGGCCACAACAACTAAGGTGGGCCTCTAAACATGATATAATATATATGATATTATATATAATATGATATTATATATATATCTAAATATATATATATATAATATTATATATAATATGATATTATATATATATATATATATATATATATATATATATAAATATACACACACACACATACACCACACACGCACGCACCCACCCATACACGCACGCACACACACACAGTGGGCTCCACCGTCCAGGCGGTGGGAATGAAACACATACATCCATGTGGGCTCCATGTGGGGCCCACCATAGTGTTTATATCCCATCCGGACCGTTGATAAGGTCCAGCAGACCTAGATGAAGGGTGATAAAAAGTTTCACCTTGATCCAAGATTTCTGTGGGCTCAAAAAGGGTTTCAAAGGTAAATGTTCAATCCCACGGTTTCATACGGTGTGGGCCGTTCTTGGATCAAGCCGATTTTTGGGGTGGGCCCACGTCGGGGGGCCCACCATATGAACGGTTTAGATAGATATAATCATCGAGGTGGGGCCCGCAGGGTGGTGGCTCCGTCCGCCCGGCCCGACGCGGGAGGCCTTTCACTGACACGGCGGGGATTTTTTTTTTTTTTTGATTTTCATCTTTCCATGGATTTTGCAGTGGGGTCCACCTCTTGCAGATCGCTCCATCCAATGGCTCCCCATGCCTCGCGCAAAAAAAACAAGCCCAATATTGGGCTGTTTGGCGTATAGAAGGGTTATGAAAGGTTTCAATGGTGCAAACCCCCTTTTGCCACGGTATGGCCCACCCAGAGGTCTGAGTGGTCCCATATTTCGGCTCAACGTCTAAAATATGGTTGGGAAGGGAGTGGATGGTATGGATTGAAAACATGCATCAAGGTGGGGCCTACATGAGTGGTTACCCCAAAACTCATGAAGAAGTTGATATTTGTATTTTCCCTTTTTCCAGCGTCCAGAGTCAGTGGACGATTTTGGGCTAGCACAAACGGTGAGGTGGGCCCTGCTCAAGTGGGCCACCACATGTTTAAGTTGTGTGGGTACCGTTCATAAAAGGTGAGCTTCACTTGAACATGGTTGGGATGGAACCCATACCTTGTGGTGGGGTCCATTCAAGTGGGCCACACAACCTCACTATCATCACAACAACAAAGAAAAAAAATAATAATAAAAATAAATAAATAAAAAAAAAAAAAAAAAGGGAGAGGGTGAGATCCGCGTGATGGAGGGACCCGGCACTATGGGCCCTCCCTTGCACTAAATCATACATCAAGTGGGTCCCGTTACATGTGGATCCATGAAATCGAAATCCAACGGCGAAGATCCCTTCTCCACTAAAATAAATGGTCTAGATGACCCTAAGCATGTAAAGAAATAAACATCATGATGGGGTCCATGGAGAATGGCCCCATCATGGAATGATCATGATGATCCAAATGGGCCATCGGCCACATCTTAGAGTCCAAAGTGAGATCCAAACCATTAATCGGTTGGCCTCACTTGGTCCATCTTAAAAATATGAAGATCTACCCTATTAAGACACCCACCACTTGATCTTCTTGCTCCCTAGGCTTCCTTGGTTCCTTGAGCTCCTCTTTGATGGAGGAAGATGGGAAATTGATGGTTGAGATGAGAGATGAAGGGGTAGGAAAGGTGGACCTCACAAATGAAGTTTTCTCACCATGGGGGACTCATGGTGCTCTCTCTTGGATTTTGGATTTTTTTTTGAAAAAAAAGAATAAGAGAGATAGTTGTAAAGGGAGGGAGAGAGAGAGAAAGAGATGGGTGATGGAGTGATGGGGGATGGTTTGGGTTGAAAATTGTGAAAAGAGGTATGGTTGTTGTTGAAATTTGGAAAAGAGGAGTGGTGAGGTGGAAAGAATGGTGGACTTTTGTAAAAGGTGGTGATGGGTTGTTGTACTTGAGGTATGGGATGCTTTAATGGTTGATTGATGGGACTAATTGTAGAGATTCCCTCGAAATCCGCAACGCGCGGTGTTTCTTCGGAATAAACGCTGATCGGCATCTTCTTGCCTGGATATCGGTTCAGTGCGCAAGTCACGGCGTTGGAACCGCGGCGACGACGCGGTCGCTATGATATAACTTTCGGACCAAGCCGACGTCGGTGCGCGGGACCTGGCTTAGGATCGTGCGCAAATACCGAATACGGTGCGAAGGTTGCCGGAATTTGACCGGAAGGACCGCGGAAGCTAACGGAACAGTACGGATTAGGACACGGGTCTTACATGTCAGCTATTGGAAGTCTCATGTATGTGATGGTGAGCACGAGACCAGAAATTGCTCAAGCAGTGGGAGTTGTTAGCAGGTTTATGAACAACCCCAGGAAGGAACATTGAGAAGCTGTAAAGTGGATCCTCAAATACCTGGTAGGTACTGTGGATATAGGGCTGTGCTATGGTGGATCGAAAATCAAGCTATAAGGCTACATAGATTCAGATTTAGCAGGAGATATCGACAGCAGAAGAAGCATTATAGGTTATGTCTTTACTCTGGGTAGTGCGGCAATCAGTTGGGTCTCTCAGTTATAGAAGATAGTATCTATCAGTATGACGGAAGCAGAATATGTTGCAGCTATAGAAGCGTACAAGGAGATGGTATGGATGCAAGGTTTCATGGAAGAGTTGGGTAAGAAGCAAGCAGATTGCAAGCTGTACAATGACAGTCATAGTGAAATACACTTGGCTAAGAATTCAGTGTTTCATTCAAGGACCAATCATATTGACATCAGATATCACTTCATACGTTCGTTACTGGAAGATGGATCGATTGCTCTGGAGAAGATTCATACAAGTGAGAATCCTGCGGATATGCTAACCAAGGCGGTCACACAGGAGAAGCTGAAGCTCTGTTCAGCTTTGATTGGTCTTCAGGCTTAAAGAAGGGGAGGTGGTGCACTCTGGATGTAGAAGACGAAGGTTTATGGCGATGTGTCTCCAAGTGGAAGATTGTTGAGATGTGGAGATACATTCGAGTAGCGCCACTCGACCAGTTGAGTGGGCTGCTCGACCGGTCGAGGGCTGGCTGGACTCAAAGTCCAACTAGTTATGATTTTTTGGGTCTGCGGTGCTCGACCAGTCAAGGCCCTTACTCGACCAATCGAGTAGCCTGCTCAACCAGTCGAGGTTACGCAGATTCGTTTCTGAATTTTACACAGACTGCGGATTTTTGAGACGGTTTCGCAAGTGATGCGAAAGAGAAGTTGCCTAAACTATAAATAGGGGTCCCTATGGCTTTTCTAGGGTCATGGGAGTTATTCTAAAGTGTGGGCAAAGAGTTTTCTCTATACATCCAAGGAAAAAGGTTAATATATTGCTTGTAATCTTGTTTTCTTCATAATGGAAGTTTGCACCCGTGGTTTTTTACCCTTGTTTAGAGTTTTTTCCTCATATATCTTGTCTTGTAGTTTGTTTGGTATGCTTTGATTCTACTTCTAGATTATATTTCTTTCTATTTATCGTTTGTGGGTGAGACCGGAGATTGGATCTCGGTTCACTGCGTTGTTAGCGTGCTGCACAACAAGTTGGACATAGATTAAGTGGCTAATGTGTTGATGTGTTGGGCGTTGTGGGGCCCACCATGATATTTGTGTTCTATATCCATGTAGTCCATCCATTTTTTTAGTTCATTTTAGGGTATGGGATCCTAAACTAAGTTAAAGCATATCAGAAGCTCAAGTGGACTACACACAGAAACAGCGGGGGTAACAACATCCACCATTGAAACCTTTCTAGGGCCCACTGTAATGTTTATTTGCCATTCAACCTCACATGAAGGGAAAGCACAAATATCAACCTAATCCAAAACTTTTGGGCCCCAAGAATCACAACTGTTTCCTATGGTGTGGTCCACTTAAGCTTTGAATCTACTTTGTTTTTGGATTCATGCCCTAAAATGAGAGCTCAAAACGGATGGAAGGCATGGATATAAAATACATGCATCACATTGGGCCACATAATGCCTAACACATTGACACCATAGCTGGGGTGGTGTTGGCAGCATCACCTGATCTGCATCCACCTGAGTTCATCTTGACAGAGAACACTTGATGATTGAGGTTGATAAGTGTGGACGCTGGATCTTGGGGCGGATCATACTCACGTGGGTCGATTGGAATATTTGGATAGAAAGGGTGAGTGGTTGTATTTGACTGAAGTAGTCACTAATCAATTAATCCAATTCCAAAGTTAGCTAGACCTTGCAGAACATTATAATAGAGAATCCGATGACTCCATATCCTAAAATGACTCATTGATGCGAGTAAGGGAATGCGGCTACAAAATGAGAGTGTGTTAGGTACTCACTCTGCATGTACAAACATACTGTCTTTACTTCACAAGATCTCACAAACTATTGAAGATTAAGAATAGTTCTTGCACACTAATGATACCAAGTGTGTGTAATTCCGTGTTAGATGCAACGCTTATAAAAAGCTGTAGTTTCTGCTAGATAAATCCACCTTGACTGGACACTTGCTAAAGCGATAACAAATTAATCCAAGTTTCTAATAGGCAAGATCCAAATAAATCGGCAAGCCACAAAACATATGTTTGAACTAATCGGGTGCTAAGTTCTATGTATGCAATACTTAGGTGTATAAGATGCATGTGTGATGCTATGTTAGATGTGACACTAATGAAAAGCTATAATTTCAGCGGGATAAATCCGCCCTGACTACCCACTTGCCAAAGAGATAAGTAATTAGTCCAAGTTTCTGATAAGCAAGATCTAAATAAACCGGCGAGCCACATAGCATACATTTGAACTTATCAGGTGTACGATGTTGTTGATGTCTTGAATATGTCAACAATAGGGTCTGTCGATGCCATCGACAGACCACTCGATGCCATCGGAAAAATCTAGAAAATCTATGTTGGTTGTTGGAACGTTTTAGCATTGCTACTCGATATCATCAAAGTAATTTCAATGACATCAAGGGTCATTGATGGCATCGAAGGCACCATCAAATATGTGCACAGAATTGCGTAAGTATGGAATTTTTTTCTTATTCCAATTGTGATATATATATATATATATATATATATATATATATATATATATATATATATATATATATATGGTGTAATCAGGATTAGGGAAAGAGGAGGTGTTTTAGGGCTTTCTAATTCATTCTTAAGGATTCAAGGGCATATCTAGGGCTTGTAAAGTAGATTCAATGCTTGTTCGAATTGGTAGTACTCTATCTCTTGTAATCTCTGCTTTCATAGTGCATTACTTGTTGTTTTATGCCATGGTTTTTTCTCGAAAGGATTTTTCCAAATAAAATTCGGATTGTTCTTGTTTGGACTTGGTTGTGCAATTGCAATCACTTTGCTTGATTTCATATTTCATCTCTTAGTGTTTTCGTGGTTCCCCAACATGCAATGTCATGGATGAAATGCTTATGGGTGAGACAAGCAGGGGGTGGAGAAGAGAATTGATGTTGCACACTGCTTAAGTCGAAATGGATGAAGGTAATGGTAGGATGGATGATAGTGTCGTAAGGATTAGATCGAGTGGCTTGGATTGATGCTTGGGTGGCTCAGGTGAATATAGTTTTGGGCTAGACTGGGCTGACCTAGGCTGGACTCTTCTCCTATTACTATTTTCTCTCCTCGATGGAGGGATGGAATGGCTATTGGGGCTTATGGGTTTTGTGAGTGAAGATCTAGATGTGGTTTGGATGATTTTATGACAATGAGGATGGGATGCCATCCATAGGCTCGTCTGTGGGGCCACCATGGTTTGTATCTTTCATCAAACCAGTTAATAGGGGATAACTCATTAAGATGAAGAGATATACACAAATCAGCCTATAGAAAACTCAGGTATGGCCACATCGTGTAAACTTAGTGGTTTTAAAGCAAATTATGTTAGAATGCAGAGAGGAAACAAAAAAAGGAGCCCATTAGAAAACTCAGATGGGGCCACACCATGTAAACTTGATGGTTTTATGACAATTTTACATTGCTTCCATTAGTGTGACTCATATGAGTTTTTGATGCAGGGAAGAGCATGAAAATGTGAAGAGGAAGATCATTGTCTTCCTCAAGTGATTAAAACCTTGAATTCACAAGGAGAGTTCTTGAATCCAAGAGAAAATAAGAGAGAAATTTTAAGTATTTTATTGAATAATGTGGAGCGTGTATGATTTTTTTATAACACCACTAATAAAAGAAAAAAAAAAAACCTTCATTCGAAATTCCTCAAAATAGCAAAATTCTTCTAAACCTTAATATATCAATTATAGCAAAACTCTTTTAAAACCTAATTTATTAAAAATAGAAAGTCTTTGACAAACATTATCGAAATATTCTTGGCCTAATTATAAGTAAAAAGATGTAAATACCTAAAACTCTAAAAAGATAAGAAAAATAGAAAATTCTAAAAATAGTTTTTTTTTCCTTAAAAATCATAGTGTTGGACGGGGGAGGGGGGAACGGATGAATTCGGTGACATAGTAAGCCGTTTGACCGTAAAAGTATTGTTACATAAAAATCGATAGGTCATGCGTTTCATGACAATGCCCATAACAAAAGTTACAATCGATTTATGATTCATACTTCGAACGACAATATCTCCCTCTTCGGAATGAATTTCTTTGAATCAGATGTACCTAGGCTGGTTATGTCATGCCCTACTTAAGAATGGACCCAAATCTGACAGATTTTTTTTACTTTTGTTTGAGCTTGTTTTAGTCCAACTATACTAAGAATGCATATACGCCACATCCTACATTAGTTTTTAATTGGGTTAATATTATGTTTGTATGGTCTAAATAACATTTCTAAGCTTATGTAAGTCATATAAATTGCAATTCATTCATTATCAATTTTATTATTGATCTTATCCTTTTTAAAAAAATCTTATGCATTTGAAGGCTTGTCACGGAGTATTAAGAGAAGATGATCGTCTCTTCCCTTGTCTCCCTACTCATGCTACTTTATTAACCATTCGTCTTTAAAAGATAAAAAAAAGGTCATAGATTGAGTTATTTAATCTTTTATTTTGGAAGATTTTGAATCCTGATCTGGACCATCATGTCAAAGACTTGATAGACAACCTTGGGCCTCACACATGCAAACCCCATCACAATAAGGAAGTTCCTAGCTAGTCATTATTTTAACAGGTCAGCTTAATTTAATAAATTTTAAGTCAGCCGATTATTTTAGGGATTTTTATCATAAAAAATTTCCAACATTGTTAAATCTAAAGGCTACAAAACTAACACGTAGCAACACCTCCATACAAAAGATCGAGACGAGATCTTTGCAGCCAATATAATCAACAGAAGAAAACAGTGGAAGACCAAAGATGGCTATTGCCCGTGACACATGTTAGACGACCAAGAAGACCCGAAGCACACAACTGTCTCATAAACACGTTGTAGAATGTGAAGAGCTATAGTTTAAGTAATGACTTAGGAGAGTACGACATAATCGAATAGCTAGTTGGTGCTGATATATTCTAAGACACATGGGGGAATATGATTGGCTAAAGCTTGTTAATGACCGGCTAAAAACATGAAGATCATAAAAAGTCGTCCCTAAGGTATAAATATAATCGACTACATCTACTGATTAGCCAATTAATCAAGAGAAGATCATGGAGATTGATTTCAAATACTTCGACAACCACCTTGTGTGCCTATAAATAAAACAAAAAATGAAGAGATCTACAATCACCCTAATCCAACACAATTCTCTTATATAACACAACATTGCCTACCCGTCATCCCTCATGGATGCCTATCGTAGCTTAGCATAGTATAATCTTGATGTAACTCCACTACTGCAAGCCAGCGCAATGTTGCAAACCAATTAACTTCTTTATCATGGTCATAGGCATTCAGTTCGGTTCAAGCTGCATTTGGCTCTAACACACCCAACGCGTATACATCACACGAACTACTTAATTTGAGCGGAACAATAATTGGGTTGATCATGTTGTGTATGTCATCCAACACAGTCTCATATACAACCAGCCAGGACGAGAAGTACCAAAACCTAAGCCATTTCAAAGCTTAGGTGGTGTGGTCTTCATTTCAAAACTTAGGTGGGCCACACCATGGAATACATAGCTTTTAAGGTTGATTGTACGTAACTCAGTGGGGTGTGTTCCAACCGAGTTTTGGATCGGAATGATTCCTGGTATGTAGTGAACATGATAAGTTGCACCACTAACAACAACATCTATTTTTGGCATATTTTGTTTTTAAAGAGATTGAATTGATATATTTCTCCAATTTGGAACTTGTAATTGAATTCAATTTATCTTTTTAAAAAAAATCAATTTTTTTTTGGATGTTTGGAATTTTTTTTTTTATCAGAATGCATTATGAATGAAGGGCACCATATTTTGGTCCCTCCAGATTGCGTGCCACACACCAGCTGGTATGTTTGTATGATGATCTGAGCCATTATTCATCTAGTGGACTCATCCGCAATCAACCAAATCTTTCTTTGATTATACTAGCCATTGCTAGTTTGTCTTTTAGTGTTCATTTTTATGCCACCAAGTACAGGTCTAGAACTGTCTAAACACTTTGAATTTTGGGCCATAGCCCAACCTCTATAAGAGCCATGAAATGAACGGTTTTGATCTGATCCATATGGGCGACATATAACTTGACCTATTTTTCTAAGCCACAAGAGATTCACAATCCTGGCCACTCGTCTGGTAGGCCCTCCAGTGGAAATGTCAGACGATCCACCAGCATACGATCAAGGAACTATAAGTGCCTGGATGACTTTAGGCAAGATAACTAATTAGGACGGGCCTGGGCTGTCGCATTAGTAAAATCCAAAACCCCACAACTACACCCAGCCCCAGTGGATTTCTTAGCCCACACTCACAGCCGGTGCAGCACTGATTTGGGTTGGAAGGATCCAATGGGCTGGGCTTGTTCCAGGCCATGACTGTAATGCGTGGATTTCTTAGCCCACGCTCACAACTGGTGTAGCACTGATTTGGGTTCGAAGGATCCAATGGGCTGGGTTTGTTCTAGGCCATGACTGTAGTGCTCAAGGCCTGAGCCAGGCATGGGCTACCACAGTAGATCTAAGCCCGAGCCTTAAAAATTTGGTTGGACCTTAGCCTAACCCAGCCTAACCTTGCGTAGCCTCTTAATTGTCCAAATCCCTAGTTCTCAAAATGAACGTTCTGAATCAATCCATCCATTGATTGAGTGGGTCACACATGTGTTGGGAGCGTTGTACAAAAACCTTAGGATATCACCTCCCAAAAACACTAGAATTATGGGATATAATAAAGCAATGAAATAAATCAAAGCACAAACCACACGACACAAGAGATTTTACGTGGAAAACTCTTAAAGAGGTAAAACCACGGGACCTTGTCCAGAGCAACAATTCACTATGAAGTAGAACGTTACAACTGATCATAAGCACACACCGCTTAGATTAAACCTTCTTCACTCACGCAAGAGTGGATGAACAATAAGAGAATAAAGAAAAACGGAGAAACCTCACCGATCACGGGGACGTAAAAGTGCTGAGACGTCAACTGTGCAGTAAATCACCTCTACGAGCAGAATCTTCTGTAAGTGCTATAGTTTATATCCCTGTTTGTTGTCAAATTTGTAGTGCCAAAATCACTATTATACTCTGTTATATATAACTTGCATAAGTGAAGCTCTCTCAAGGATCAACATACATGAACAAGCTAAGCTCACATCAAGCAAAGTTCTCAAGTACAAGACTCAAGATCTTGAATGAAAGAACTGATCACAAGACAAGACTCTTGAATGCAAGAACTGCTCACAAGACCCAAGCTAAAAAGAAAAAGAAAGTACAAGGCAAGACTCAAGCTGAACTCAAGACTCAAGCTGAAACTCAAGCCACTTTTATGATTGAGCTACTTCAAGGTTTAGTCTACATCAAGACTTCAAGGCTCATTCTTCATGGTCTCTTGTTTCAATGTCCATACTTCATGATTGAGGTTTGTTTGACCATAGGATGACCTTAGAAGTAGGTCATTTCGGATACATAAACCGAATGTTATTTTACATGTGATTGGTCTGTTCTTCGACTAGTCTTAGTGCCTTCGACTAGTCCTAGACTTGCTTCGACCGATCTAAGAAATTCCTGGATCGATCGTAAGTTTGTTACAAATTCCGAATAAAATCATTAGCCTTCGACTAGTCACGGAATGCATTCGACCGATCGTAGGACAGTGTTTACGCATCTTCGACCGGTCGTAGAATCTACGACTCGAAGTCGAGCGAACCTTTGGGACCTACGACCGGTCGAAGGAAACCTACGACGATCGTAGGTGACTCGACCGATCGTAGGAGGGCTACGACGATCGTAGAACGGTGCGCTTATCGCCTAATCTTTCAAATATACGTATGGCTTCGACTAGTGAAGAGCACTCTAGACAGTCGAAGACCTGATCTTCTCACCTATAAATAGAGCACGAATCTCGAAGAAATCATCGATATAATTATAGTATTCAAGCCAATCTTCGTCGAACTTCGAGAGATAATTGTGCTCCATCTAAGCTAAGTGTGCTTATTTAATATCTTCTTTCCTTAGCTTTATTTTAATTGATTTTGTTTCGTATATTCAATCCGATTTGAAAAGAGGAATTGTTATTCCCTTTCTTTGGAATCAAAATCAATTAAGGCAAGCCTGTTTGGTTTAATTTAAAATCAATTAGAACTAGAACCATTGTAATCGAGTACTGGACATTGAACTTGGACATTCAATCATCTACTTTGATTTGGTTCTACCGGTCTGCTACAAAGAAGATATTCCGGTATTTTACATATTGTAAATTCCTTTCTATTATTTTGGTTTCTTTCAAGATTTGCCAGAAAAATCTTGTTATATTGGTTATCTGAGGAGAGCCAGGAAAACTCAGAAGTGGGGGTTTTTAATTGTGTAAGCCCACATACAAAGACACAATTGTAAGGGTTTTGGGTGAACGGAAAACCTATCTTTAGTGAACGCTAATATCCCCTGTGTGAGGATATTAGGAGTGGAGTAGCTTTTGTGTGGCTGTTGTATAACGGTTGGTGAACACACAGGCGAACCACTATAAATCCTTTGAGTTGTGGTTGATTGATTTATTCTTTTAATTGTTTTTATTCTTTTTGTGAGATGTATGTATGGTGGTGAATGTTGTAATTATTTCAAGCTTTGTGAGAATGTTGTAATAGCTTAGAATTTACTTTCTGCTATTCCTTTATAAGCTTGTTTTTCAATTTCATTTTGAAAGTTGTTCAAGCAAGGTTGCCCTGCCATTTTTATGGTGTATGGCTGTCCCTAGAACAATACATCTTTAATTACAAGTTATTTCAATTCAGTTCATATTTGTTTTTGTATTCCTCTTCGATTTGAGACTTGATACAAAGACCTTTCTAGAAATAAGGTTGTCCTACCATAAACTCTGTTTTGGTGTAAGGTTGTCCTTAGAATAACGTTTGTATCAACCTCTCAAGATCTGAATTTTGAGGTTGTTTTTCTTTCCTGCATTATTATTTAATTTGGCTATCATTTTCTTTATTATTCCGCTGTTATAAGTTTTTATTTGGCATTGTCCTATTCACCCCCCCTCTAGGACATATAGCTTGGCCTTTTCAAGTGGTATCAAAGCCTAATAGCTCCTTTTAATTCTTGGATTTAATTCTTCGATGATTATTAAAATCTAACTCTATAGGTCATTCCTACAAGTATACACAAAAGAAGACCAACTATGTTCCTAAACCCAAAACAATTATGAAATGGGTTCCTAAAGTCACCTGCTTGGTTGCTCACACCGCTTTCAAAGCAACAAGTCATTCAAAGTGGTACCTAGACAGTGGATGCTCCAGGCATATGACAGGTGACAAAGCTTTATTCACCGATCTGAAAGATATGACTGATGGGTCAGTCACATTTGGTGATGGTAGCAACTGCAAGATTTTAGGCCAAGGTACGGTTCAACTTTTTAATCTTCCTGTGTTTAAAAATGTTTTATACGTTGAAGGCCTAAAGCACAACTTGCTTAGTATATCACAAATATGTGATAATAACCATAATGTTCGGTTTTCTAATCAAAGCTGTGAGATATTAAATAATAAGGGTTCTGTAATATTAACTGGACGTAGAACGTCTGAAAATTGCTATATTATTAGTGAATCCAGCTCATCTAATCAAACATGTTACATGGTCCATACAGACGAGACTGATTTATGGCACAAACGTCTTGGACATGTACATTATCGAAATTTATATCGATTGAGCAAACGAGAACTTGTAAGAGGTTTACCCAAACTTCAGAAATTAGATAAAATATGTGGTGAATGCCAGATAGGCAAACAAACAAAGAACTCATACAAAAAGGTGAATTCAAATACCACATCAAGACCACTCGAACTTCTCCACATGGACTTGATAGGACCTACCAGAACGGAAAGTCGTGGTGGTAAAAAGTATATCTTGGTAATAGTTGATGACTTTACCAGATTCACTTGGGTAGTCTTCTTAAGGGATAAATCTCAAAACCCTTGAAGAAGTAAGAAAAGTTCTCAAAAGGATTCAAACTGAAAAATCTTCTCAAATCAGTAAAATTCGTAGTGATCATGGATCTGAATTTGAGAATAGCAATTTTGAGAAGTTCTGTACCGACCAAGGAATATTACATGAATTCTCTGCTCCCAAAACTCCACAACAAAATGGAATTGTAGAAAGGAAGAATAGGGTGCTTCAAGAAATGGCTAATGTCATGTTGAATAGCATGAAGCTCTCTAAAAATCTTTGGGTCAAAGCAGTCAACACAGCTTGCTATATTATTAACCGAGTCTACACAAAAAAGATAATAATAAGACGGCTTACGAATTGTGGTTCAATAAAAAGCCTACTGTTAAATACTTTCGAGTTTTTGGCAGCAAGTGCTATATTTTACGTGATCGTGAAAATTTGGGAAAGTTCGATACGAAGAGTGATGAAGGTATTTTTCTAGGATACTCTTTAAACAGTTGAGCTTATAGGGTCCTGAACAAAAGGACTGGTGTGATTCAAGAATCCATTAATGTTGTCATTGATGATCATTTAAACACACCAACTTCTAATTCAGATAATGATGAAGTATTAATCATTGATAAACCTGATACTTCATCAAATCAAACTGATTCTGAGTTGAGGACTGTTAAAGATCATCCAACCACACAAATTCTTGGAAACCCTCTCACTGGTGTTCGCACCCGTAGACAACTTGAGGATATATGTAATTATGTATGTTTTACATCCCAAATTGAACCATCTAACGTAAAAGAAGCGCTTATGAGAACTGGATTGTTGCGATGCAAGATGAACTCAACCAATTCATAAGAAATGATGTTTGGTATCTCGTACCAAGACCTAAAGATAAACACATCATTGGAACAAAATGGATTTTCAAAAATAAGTCTAACGAATGTGGAAATATAATTAGAAACAAGGCTAGACTGGTGGTACAAGGTTATACTCAAATTGAAGGGATTGATTTCGATGAAACCTTTGCACCAGTAGCACGTCTTGAATCTATCAGACTATTTATATCCATTGCATGTTTTAAAAAGATAAAGATCTATCAGATGGATGTAAAAAGTGCTTTTCTAAATGGCAATTTACATGAAGAAGTCTATGTTGAACAGCCAATGGGATTTGAAGATTCCAAAAATATTGATCATGTATATCGGCTTAAAAAGGCACTTTATGGATTAAAACAAGCACCTAGGGCATGGTATGAGAAACTAACGAAATTTCTTTTAACTCATAATTTTCAAATGGGATCATTGATAAAACTCTGTTTGTTAAAAAACAAAATGATCATATCTTAATGGTACGATTTATGTTGATGATATCATTTATGGATCAACTTATACCGACCTCTCTACCGAGTTTGCAGATTTGATGAAATCACAGTTTGAAATGAGCATGGTTGGGGAATTGACTTATTTCCTTAGATTGCAAGTAAAGCAACAATCTGAAGGAATATTTATTTCTCAATCTAAGTATGCCTTGAATCTAATCAAGAGATTTGGATTTGAGAATGGTAAGAATTTCGATACTCCTATGAGTACTACCCTGAAACTCTCAAAAGACTCTAATGGTAAAAATGTTGACTCAAAACTTTATCGAGTATGATTGGTAGTTTGTTATATTTAACTGCTAGTAGACCTGATATTTCTCTAAGTGTTGGTATTTGCGCAAGATATCAATCGGATCCAAAAGAATCTCAATTGATTGCTGGCGGATTATTAGATATGTCGCAAGTACTGTAAATCTCGGTCTCTGGTATCCTCATGAAACCAATGTTCAATTAGTTGGGTACTCGAATGTTGACTGGGCTGGCAATCTAGATGATAGAAAATCAACCAGTGGTGGTTGTTTTTACATTGGAAATTGTCTAGTTTCCTGGTTTAGTAAGAAACAAAATTCTATATCACTTTCAAGCTGAGTATATGCAGCTGGTAATGCATGTACACAGCTTGTTTGGATGCAACGAATGCTAAGTGATTATGGAATTAAACAGGATTCTATGTTATTACATTGTGATAATTCCAGTGCGATAAATATTTCAAAAAATCCTATTCAGCATTCTCGTACTAAGCATATTGACATTAGATTTCATTATATAAGGGAATTAGTAGAAGAAAAAGTTATATCTCTAGAATATATTCCTACTGAAGATCAACGTGCTGATATTTTCACAAAACCTCTTGATAAAAGCAGGTTCAAAAAGATGAAATTTGATCTTGGCATGTGCATTTTAAACTGATAATTTATGCCTTCTTGTATATTATTGTATATATTTGCTAGATTAAATTTCAATTTTTGTGTATATTGCAAGATATTGAATTTTTTTGGGGTTTATACGACCAGTCGTGAGTATACACGACCAGTCGTACTACGACCGGTCGTAGATACCCACGACCAGTCGTGGAGCACGGGTTTCACTTCATTTATGGTTCGTATTATCCATGCTATCTCAAATGGTACTCAGATTTGTTTGCCTTCCTTAATCTGTCATTTCATTCTTCAGTTTCGACTCCATCCTGGTCATAGTGACATTCCATTTGCATACTTTATGACTGTATTGGCTACTCATATGTTAGTTGATATGCCTGTTGATGAAGCACCAATCCATCATCTGATCTTCAACAATACAAATATTAATAAGATGAAGTTGGATCTGCTTCCTGAACAAGGTGGTGGTGGTGGTGGTCCTGAAGAAGCTGGTGTTGATATTAATATGGATGATATTTTTGAGGAACTGGATTCTGACTCTGCTAATGATCCAGATTTTGTACCATCTGATGTTGATGCACGTCTGAGTGCATTAGAAGGTAGAGTTGAGGATATAAATGTTAAGTTGGAAAACATGTCTGTTGCTCATGATTTGCAATTCAAGTATATGCGCAAATATCTTAGGCGCTTAAACAAAGGCATGCACCAACTTGATCCTTCTATTCCTGCTCCATCTTCAAGTTCTAATTCTGACTAGTTTCTATGAGACTTTTGGTATGTAATAACTTTATTACTTTGCTCTTGTTTGATTGAGTTTGAGTTGGATTCTATGCTGTATATATATTTGTTCTTAATGTAATATTTATGCTGGATATCTGTGATGCTATCTTGAGTATCTCTATGACTCTTTTGCTATACTCTATTTCCTCCTCATGTTTACTCTCATTCCTTTATTTAGTTCTCCTTTGTCATCTTGTGACAAAAAGGGGGAGAATGGTTTGTTGTTAATGTGATTGTGAGAGGAGTAGCATTGGTTATGTTACTCTTGGGGAGTGGGGTGTCAAGAAGAATATATGTTAATGTGATTGTTGAATGTTGAAACTGGTTGAATGTTGAATGTTGAATATTGATTTGCATGTATTAACCGGTTGTTTTACTTTTGTTTGGTTATGTGTTTTGTCACTAATTTGACAAAGGAGGAGATTGTAAGTGCTATAGTTTATATCCTTGTAAGTTGTCAAATTTGTGGTGCCAAAATCACTATTATACTCTGTTATATATAACTTGCATAAGTGAAGCTCTCTCAAGGATCAACATACATGAACAAGCTAAGCTCACATCAAGCAAAGCTCTCAAGTACAAGACTCAAGATCTTGAATGAAAGAACTGATCACAAGACAAGACTCTTAAATGCAAGAACTGCTCACAAGACCCAAGCTAAAAAGAAAAAGAAAGTATAAGGCAAGACTCAAGCTGAACTCAAGACTCAAGCTGAAACTCAAGCCACTTTCATGATTGAGCTACTTCAAGGTTTAGTCTACATCAAGACTTCAAGGCTCATTCTTCATGGTCTCTTGTTTCAATGTCCATACTTCATGATTGAGGTTTGTTTGACCATAGGATGACCTTAGAAGTAGGTCATTTCGGATACATAAACCGAATGTTATTTTACATGTGATTGGTCTGTTCTTCGACTAGTCTTAGGTCTGCTTCGACTAGTCCTAGACTTGCTTCGACCGTCTAAGAAAATCCTCGACCGATCGTAAGTTTGTTACAAATTAGGATAAAATCTAGCCTTCGACTAGTCCAGGAATGCTCGACCGATCGTAGGTCAGCGTTTCTGCATCTTCGACCGGTCGTAGAATCTACGACTCAAGTCCGATGAACTTTGCAGAACCTACGACGGTCCGAAGGAAACCTACGACCGTCGTAGGTGACCTACGACCGGTCGTAGGACACTACGACCGATCGTAGAACGATGCGCTTATCCCGCCTAATCTTTCAAATATTTTGGTATGGCTTCGACTAGTCGAAGAGCACTCTAGACAGTCGAAGACCCGATCTTCTCACCTATAAATAGAGCACGAATCTCAAGAAATCATCGATATAATTATAGTATTCAAGCCAATCTTCGTCGAACTTCGAGAGATAATTCGTGCTCCATCTAAGCTAAGTGTGCTTATTTAATATCTTCTTTCCTTAGCTTTATTTTAATTGATTTTGTTTCGTATATTCAATCTGATTTGAAAAGAGGAATTGTTATTCCCTTTCTTTAGAATCAAAATCAATTAAGGCAAGCCCTGTTTGGTTTAATTTAAAATCAATTAGATCTAGAACCATTGTAATCAAGTACTGGACATTGAACTTGGACATTCAATCATCTACTTTGATTTGGTTCTACCGGGCTGCTACAACGAAGAAGATATTCAGGTATTTTACATATTGTAAATTCCTTTCTATTATTTTGGTTTCTTTCAAGATTTGCCAGAAAAATCTTATTATATTGGTTATCTGAGGAAAGCCAGGAAAACTCAGAAGTGGGGGTTTTTTTAATTGTGTAAGCCCACATACAAAGACACAATTGTAAGGGTTTTGGGTGAACCTGGGAAAACCTATCTTTAGTGAACGCTAATATCCCCTGTGTGAGGATATTAGGAGTGGAGTAGCTTTTTGTGTGGCTGTTGGATAACAGTTGGTGAACACACAGGCGAACCACTATAAATCCTTTGAGTTGTGGTTGATTGATTTATTCTTTTAATTGTTTTTATTCTTTTTGTGAGATGTATGTATGGTGGTGAATGTTATAATTATTTCAAGCTTTGTGAGAATGTTGTAATAGCTTAGAATTTACTTTCTGCTATTCCTTTATAAGCTTATTTTTCAATTTCATTTTGAAAGTTGTTCCAGCAAGGTTGCCCTGCCATTTTTATGGTGTATGGCTGTCCCTAGAACAATACATCTTTAATTACAAGTTATTTCAATTCAGTTCATATTTGTTTTTGTATTCCTCTTCGATTTGAGACTTGATACAAAGACCTTTCTAGAAATAAGGTTGTCCTACCATAAACTCTGTTTTGGTGTAAGGTTGTCCTTAGAATAACGTTTGTATCAACCTCTCAAGATCTGAATTTTGAGGTTGTTTTTCTTTCCTGCATTATTATTTAATTTGGCTATCATTTTCTTTATTATTCCGCTGTTATAAGTTTTTATTTGGCATTGTCCTATTCACCCCCCCTCTAGGACATATAGCTTGGCCTTTTCATCTTCCCTTCCACAAGCTTCCTCTCTCTCTTTTCTCTTTCTCTCACCTTTGATAACTCTAAAACCATTTAGAAACCCTTTGCATAACTTTAGGAAACCCTCTTGCATTACCCTAGAATAACCCTAGGACCCCTATTTATAGTTTAGGAAACACATTTCTGCACCTCTGTGAAAACTGCCTCAAATTTATGCAGTCCACACCAAATTTGAAATGAATCTGCGTAACCCTCGACTAGTCGAGCCATGGCTTCGACTGGTCAAGCGAGACCCTTGACTGGTCGAGGCCAAAAATCATAACTTGCTGGACTTTGAGTCGAGTGACCCTCGACTGGTCGAGTAGCGTCCTCGACCGGTCGAGCAGCCCACTAAACTGGTTGAGCAGCTCCCTTCGACCGGTCGAGCAGCGCGGTGAAACATCTATTTGTTCCAACCGGCTGCTCTATCTCTCCTCTTAACTGAGGAGAAAAATCCCATCAAATATCCTCCTTTCCAACTCAGGAGGAATTTGCCTTTTTAAGCCAGCCAGGTTTCTACAAACCTCAAACTTGCCCTTAAACAATGCCTTGGTCATCATGTTTGACCCATTATTGTCCGTGTAGACCTTCTCAAGCTGTAACACGTTCTGTTCCAAAGTTTCCCTGATTCAGTGATACCAAATCTCTATATGCTTCGACTTGAAGTGCTGACTTGGATTCTTGCTCAAGTCACTTTGACTATCGCAATAGACCACGTGATGCTCCTGCTTTAGGCTAAGTTCCTATAGGAACCTTTTCATCCAAGGCATCTCTTAACATGCCTCTGTGACCGCAATGTACTCGGCCTTTATCATCGACAATGCTACAACCTTCTATAACTTACTCAGCGAATAGACCGCCCCCCTGCAAACATGAACATGAACCCCGATGTAGACTTCCTAGAGTCTATGTCACCTGCCATATCTGCATCTGTGTAGCCTTCTAACACGGGTTTTCCGTCACCATAGCATAGGCTTAACTTGGATGAGCCTCTTAGATACCGCAATATTCATTTCACCGCTGCCCAATGTTCTTTGCCAGGATTGGTAAGACACCGGCTGACAATACCAACAGCATATGCTATGTTTGGGAGCGTACACACCATAGCATACATTAAACTTCCTATCGCTGATGCGTAGGGTATTTTTCTCATCTCATCCACCTCTGCTTTCGTCTTGAGACACTGCTTGTCACTCAATTTGAAGTGACCATCTAGTGGAGTACTAACCGGCTTCGCTGCATTCATATTAAACCGCTCTATGATTTTCTCAATATACCACTCTTGTGACAACCAAAGCTTTCTGCTGCTTCTGTCATGGATTATCTCCATTCGTAGGATCTGTTTAATCAGGCCCAAGTCTTTCATCGCAACCGACTTGCCCAACTCCTGTTTTAACATGTCAATCTTCATGATGTCTTTACCGATGATGAGCATGTTATCAACGTATAACAGCAAAACTAAGAAATCACCATCTGAAAACTTGCGCGTGAACACAAAGTGGTCCGACTTTGTTCTATCATATCCATGATTTAACATAAACGAGTCGAACTTCTTATACCATTGCATTGAAGCTTGTTTCAACCCATACAAGCTCTTCCTTAGCCTACACACCATATGCTCTTTGCTCCTGACTTCGAACCCCTCTGGTTGGTGCATATAGATCTCTTCTTTCAAGTCGTCATGAAGAAAGACAGTTTTAATATCTAACTGCTCTATCTCCAGATTCATGCTAGTCGCCAACCCAAGCAACACCTGTATTGATGTCATCTTCACCACTGGTGAGAATATCTCTTCGAAGTCTATACCTTTCCTCTGACCAAAATCTTTCACCACAAGTCTGGCCTTGAACCTCGTTTGTGAATTCTTCTACTCAACCTTTTTTCTGAACACTCACTTGTTGCTCAGATCTTTCTTACCCTTAGGTAATTTCACCATATCATAGGTGTGGTTCTTATGCAAGGATTTCATCTCCTCTTATATAGTTTTTAATCACTCCCCCTTATGCTCATCAGTTAGGGCCTCAGAATAATCTTCTGACTCTCCCCCATCAGTAAGCATAATGTACTCATGCGGTGAATACCTCTTAGATAGATATCTGTCCCTAGATGACCCCCTCACCTGTGGCTTAACAGGTGGATCAAGTGGGGGCTGCTCCCCCGGTCCATCTTTTGTAGGAACTCCCTCATCCTCTGCATCTTGCTGTACTGCCCCATCATTAGGCACTACAGGAGGAATAATTGGATCCATGTCCTCTAGCTCACCTGAATTAGGCTAGGTCTTTTCTGGCTTACAAATGTCTTCTATACATTGATCTTCAAAGAAAACCACATATCTGCTCCTGACGAGCTTCTTCTTGGTCAAATCCCATAATCTGTAGCCGAACTTTTCATCACCATACCCTATGAACACACATTATTTGATCTTCATATCGAGCTTGGACCTTTCGTCCTTTGGTACGTGAACGGATGACATGCATCCAAACACCCTGAGATGACTATACAATGGATCTTGTCCAATCTACACCTTTTCAGGTACTCCATTCAACGGGACTGATAGAGACCTGTTTATCAAATACACTACTGTGTGCATTGCTTCTCCCCAGAACGACTTCGGCAACTTTACATGGGATAATATGCATCTGATTCTCTCTACAATGGTGCGATTCATTCACTTAGCCACACCATTATGCTGGGGGATCTTGGGAACCGTCTACTCATGTTGTATACCCAGGGACTTACAATACTTATGGAAGTCACCAATGTATTCACCACTATTGTCAGTGTGAATGTACTTTAATGATTTACATGTCTCTCTCTCGACCATAGCATGAAATATTTTAAACACACCAAAGACCTCGTCCTTGGGTTTCAAAACATAAACTCAAACCCTCCTAAATGCATCATTTATACAAGTAACAAAATACAATGCCTCACCCAAGGTTTTTGTCCCCATAGGACCACAAACGTTAGAATAAACTAGATCTAATGCATGCAATTTATTAACATGAGAAGCAAATTTAACAAATGAAACTCTATACTGTTTCCCTGATAAATAGTCAATACAGGTTTTGAGAGGTGTACGTGTCACGTCTGGAAGGAGCCGCTTCTTTGCTAGTAGTTGAAGCCATTTTTTCACTCATGTGGCCTAGACGCCTGTGCCACATGTCAATAGTTGAATCTTCCACTGCATTCAATCCACCCTTACACGCACTGATACTTACCTTATAAAAGGTGTAACACTTCTTTCCTCTAGCTGCGATTAACGAACCCTTGATGAGCTTCCAGTGCCCACTAACAAATTGGCTTTTATAGCCATCATCATCCAACATTCCCGTCGACATCAAGTTGAGACGAAAGTCTGGAATATGCCTCACATTTCTGAGAACCAATGTGCAGCCCATATCGATCTTCACATAAATATCACTGACCCCTACGATCTTCGATATGACAAAACTTTCCATCTTCACGGTCCTATAGTCACCTGACTTGTAGCTTGTGAAGAAATCTCTGCATGGAGTCGTATGAAACAAGGCTCCCGAGTCTATCACCCAGTCGGTGTCTTAACTCGTAGCCGTGAGACAAACATCATGATCTACTGAAAGAATAACTATAATGTCACCATCTGAAGCGACCGCAATGGAGTCTGATTCATCTTCTTTCTCCTTTCCTTTTCTTTTCTTGTCATTCTTCTTCTTACGACATTCGTACTTGTAGTGGCCCTTCTTGCGACAATTTCAGCATTTAACATCCTTCCTGACACTCGACTTGCCTCTTGATTTATCTCAGGCCTTCCCGCCCTTTCTGTTATTTCCTCTCTCACATTCTTGTGTCACAAGAGCCTCTTGTTGAGTAGACCCCTGAGACTTCCTCCTTATCTCCTCATAGAATAGACAACTAGTTACCTGTTCCATGAACACCTCTCCATCTGGCGTGGAGTTACTCAGAGACACCACTAATGTCTCCCAACTATCAGGTAATGAGCTAAGCAATAGTAAAGCCTGTATTTCATCATCCAGGACCATCTTCATAGCGGAGAGCTGGTTCAATATGTTGCTGACCTCATTCATGTGCTCAGCCACAAAACCACCATCTTTGAACTTAAGATTTACAAGTCGTTTTATCAGAAAAATCTTATTGCCGGCTGTCTTCCTCTCATACAACCCTTGCAATTTCAGTTATAGACTAGAGGTTGAGGTCTCCGTAGACACATAGTGGAATACAGAATCATCTAGCTATTGTCTAATAAACCCCACCACATTCCAGTCCAACTTCTTCCAATCATCATCTGACATATCATTTAACTTTGCTGAGATGCCTAGAATTGGAGCATACAAGTCCTTCCAATAAAGCAAGTCCTCCATCTTAGCCTTCCATATGGTCTAGTTAGAACCATTGAGACTGATCATCCTTGATGAGCCACCTTCCATAATTCAGAACTAATCCCACTCCGTTCAAACAACCTAAACTCTCTGATACCACTTTGTTGGGAGTGTTGCACAAAAACCTTAGGATCTCGCCTTCCAAAAACACTAGAATTATGGGATATAATAAAGCAATTAAATAAATCAAAGCACAAACCACACGTCACAAGAGATTTTATGTGGAAAACTCTCAAAGAGGTAAAAACCACGAGACCTCGTCCAGAACAACAATTTACTATGAAGTAGAACGTTACAACTTATTACAAGCACGCACCGCTTGGATCAAACCTTCTTCACTCACGCGGGAGTGGATAAACAATAAGAGAATAAAGAAAAACGAAGAGATCCCACCGATCACGAAGACATAGAAGTGCTGAGACATCGATTGTGCAGTAGATCACCTCTACGAGTAAAATCCTCCATTCCACAAGCTTCCTCTCTCTCTTTTCTCTTTCTCTCACCTTTGATAACCCTAAAACCCTTTAGAAACCATTTGCATGGCTTTAAGAAACCCTCTTACATTACCTTAGAATAACCCTAGGACCCCTATTTATAGTTTAGGAAACTCTTTTCTGCACCTCTGCAAAAACTGCATTAAATTTACATAGTCCGTACCAAATCCGGAATGAATCTGTATAACTCTCGACTAGTTGAGCCGTGGCTTCGACTGGTCGAGCGGACCCTCGATTGGTCGAGTCGAGCCTAAAAATCATGGCTTGCTGGACTTTGAGTCGAGCGACCCTCGACTGGTCGAGCAGCGCGGTGAAACATCCGTTTTTTTTCTAACCAGATGCTTTATCTCTCCTCTGAACTGAGGAGGAAAACCCCATCAATATACACTCCGTTAGCAAAACTCCATTTTAAACTCATTCGAGCAGATAGGGAAAACTCTTTTTTTTTCTAACAAACTGAATTAAACATTTTTTTTCCAATAAAATACATTTTATTTAAAAATTTAATAGCAGTTCAAGAAATAACGATCGGTGGTCACAACCCATTGATAAAATTGAAGAGCGATAATACAGATTTATATGTAGATTACTTGAAAAATGAAGGACCTGAGAGAGGTAAAGAACACCATTCAACTGTATAAATGTATTGTTATATACATATATAGAAATTCTAGTTATTTTAAATAAAGTTTTGTATTTTAATCTTATTTGCATGTATATGCCCATGTTTTGAGTCCAGGTCATATTAAAAACTAAAACTTTTGATTCTTCAAATTTTTGGTGTTTGCCTATATTATTATTATTATTATTTTTCTTTTTTCTTTCTTTGCCATGCGTTGTTTTGCTAATTTGTAAAAATAAAGCCAACAATCTACACGCATGATAAATCGGATAGAATTAATGTATGCACGTATTGTAAGAGTTCAATAAAGTGGATCTATATCTACCTAATTTGGTATACCGGTTGGCTTCATTAGAGTTATAATCAGTTTAAAATTCATGTCGGGGTGTTACACTTGGACAGTGATATATATACAATGTTTTAATATACCCTGAAATTTTAAAAACGTGAAGCCTTTAAGAGTTGTGATAAGTTTCAAATGTAAGAATTCTATAATGTGGCCTTATTGATCAATGGTCAGAGTTTCCCTTTGGATAATGTGATTAGGTATATTATTAGACCTTGTGAAGTTGTTATTCATCTAAAATCGTCAAAGGGGTAGTACGTTACAACTATGTCACATGCACACAATGTTTTAGCTGGAATTGGATTGTCAAATTCATGTGGAGCCTAAGAGAGAAGTTTAGATAAGCTTCAAACTCTTCAATCCTCTAAATTATATAAATATGACTGGGTCACCAAGCATACTCATCTAGGGATGCGGATTGCATCCTACCCTGCCCAGACCCGATGATAATCCGTTCGGGCAAAGCTTTGTGGGGCCCAAAGTGAAGTAAGTGTTTCATCCACGCCATTAATCTATTTTTTCATACCATTTTAAGGTATGAGACAAAAAATGAAGTAGATCCACAGCTCCAGTGGACCACATAAAAGAAAGCTGCAGTGATAATGACTCTTACAGTTGAAACCTTTCTAAGGGCTACCATAATGTTTTTTTACCATCCAACCTATTAATAATCTCATGAAAACATGGATGAAATGAAAACATAAATATGAGCTTCATCCGAAACTTCTCCAGCTCCCAAGAAGTTTTTAATGGTGAAAGTTAAATCCCCACTTTGTGGTCCACTTAAGCGCTGGACCTACCTCATTTTTGTTACCATACATTAAAATTATCTGAGAAAAATTATGAACAGCATGGATAAAACAATTACATCACTTTGGGCCCCACAGAGCCCTGCCTGGACGGATTACAGTCCGGGTGGGGGTAGGTCGCAATCCGAGTCCACTCTTCTAGTAATCTAGTTTCACATCAAACTCTAGTAATCTAGTTTCACATCAAACTCCTATCTCTGGCAATTATTTAAACAGGACAGGGTTTCAAACTCATCTCTCCTACAATTACTTAACAGTGCTAGTACCAAATCTAAAAGATGGGATCCTGTAATCCATTATGCAATGGCTTCCCGATTAGGTATCTTTTTTATTTAGCTTATTTGATCACTATACTTGATATATAGCGCGATCCTCTTTAATTCCACAAATTAAAGTTTACACATATAAAGTTGGGAAGAGCCCGGTCAGGTGAAAATTACTTCAGCACAAGTTTGTATTAAAAATAAAAAATAAAAAAATGGGCCATAAATGGTAGGACCAACCGACAACCGTCGCCAGGTCAAGCCCAGTCCGAAGCTGGGCCGGGGTTATTAGACCAAGCACATCACCCAGCCGTTTCCTCAAAATGCTTAGTTGATGTGCTGGACCTCAAAATGCTTGCATGGGCCGAAATACCCGTTCTGGCCGGGCTCGGACTCAGGTCAGGGCTAGTGGCCTGGGCATGGAAATGTCTGGGCCCATTCGGCCTACCACTCCGTCCGTCCTGCCGATGTACCGTGACCAATACATCTATAGCTTTTCATTGGCCCACTGCGCGTGGTCGATCGCTATCTTAGATGTCACTGATTACCAATAGTAGCCGTCCAATATGACGACATTTCAATACGGGCAATGGATCATTAAAAGATAATTTAATGGATGGTCCACATCCAACAAGGGAAATCCATTACGAATGCTCATCGTCATTGTATCTTTGAGCTTTGCCCATCCACATTTATAACTGCAAGATGTACGGTGCAGAACTCACACAGGTAGGGGGGTGGCGAGGGAAAGGTGCACACGTGTACTAGTGACTAAATGACGAATGGATATCTACTTGATGGTTAAAATTGAAAACTTTCAGTGGTCTAAATTTAATAAACAAATGTCCATTAATGTGAGGTCATGATCATCTGATCAATCTGATTTTCGACCTATGCCCTAACTATAGTTGGGCCCGCTATATGATCGGTTTAATTTGATTAGATTTATTCCACGTTAACAGTTTCTGTGCGCATGCTTAGGGACCATCGCAGTCAGGCAGAGTAAGTAAATAAATTCCCGACAGAGAAGGAACATATGCGCAACAAATACAATTTTAGTAACCCACAAGTACCTCTACAAAATTTATCTGACACTTGTGGGAAATCCTAACCGTGAAAAAGGTGAGCCCCATATTTTAAATGGTCGGACAGAAGATTGTGACAGAAAGCCCATCAGGTGGTCCACAAATGTACGTAGAATGTAAAATGCATGTCCTTCTCGTACACGTGTGGCCAACCTGATGAGTGGACCAACCTAATTGTTGGGGCAGATCATATAAACAGTGGGGGCCACCTGAGGCTTGGCTACAATAACCCACATAAGTATTAGGTTCGGTTAACACGTGTGGCCAGTGGGTAGGTGTGGGCATGCGTGTGGAGAAGTGTGCGAAGCCCTAGCAAAGCTAGCGTAAATATCTGTTGAAGGGACAACTGGACAGATATCAGATGCGTGTCTCCCATCACCAACCTTATGCAAGAACGGGAGATCATTCGAAATTTGAATAAGAGAGAAGTATTGATACTCTGGCTGAGTACGACCATCCATACACATGCAAAGAACAGTAAACAAAAGGCAACCATTCACCCCCATCCAAGCCGTTCAAATTGTAGGTCATTTCAGTCTAACTGCCATATCTCAAAATTCAAACTGCAAAAACTATTCTAACAGTCGGATTGAAGAGCAATAAAGTGATCCATTAATCGAGGTCTGGACCATTTAGCCAATTTGATTTTTTAATTAAAACCTATCGATAGTGGGCCCACCCACAAATCGGCACAAAGTAATTGATGTCTACACTGAGAAATGTGGTCATAATCACCCAACATATAAAAAATGGAGGTCTCAAGACCAAATCGTTGGACCTTAAGTTCAGTCCATCCAACAAATAACTTCCAACTTGTCATGTTTTCATGAAATCCAATCCGTCCAATAGGTTGGTCCCATCATACGAATCACATTTTACAAATATAAGACAAATCCACTCATCAGATAAACTACACTTGTATCTTTTATTTATCTATGGATAGAAATTGTTTTCTATGGTGTGGTCTACATAATGAGTGAATCAAGATGATTTTAGACAATGTAGTAGTCATGGTTAGTTCCACCTATTGGGATAGGTTGGATGTTAATACACATGAAAAATTAATAAGTTATAAGGCAGCATATGGTTCCACCGGTTGGACTTGGGACATTCTCTATAAAATGTAGGTTGTCATGTTATTAATTTGTCACAGGTCCACTAGCATGCCTTTGAAATATTGGGCTAGATACCTATTCTAGTTTTTTCTACCATTTAAAAAATGATGGTGATCGATTCAGCCTCACATGGGACACAGATATAAAGCCATCCAAACCGTCTAAATTGGTAGTCCCACCGTGGATTAAAGACACTTATTATACAATCTTAACCATCCAATTAATGTTTATCAAGTGGATGGTCAGGATTAAAATAGAGGGAGGTCCAAATTCAAAGGGAAAACTGGATTGTTAATATCATTTTCTCAGTGCAATTTTTTGGATATGCTCCATCCATGATTGGGGCAGCGATTTGGATGGTCTGGATTGTTTTGCAACTATGCCCTGTGTGCCTTTTTAATTATGATTATAGCTTGTCATTGTGGTGAAAGTTGAAAGAAGTTACCTTCCAAAACAATGAAACAAAAAAATAATAATAAGAGCTTTTAAAAATTCATTTGATGTGAACAATATTGGAAGTTGGCGCCGACATTACAGTATTTTGGTATTTTTTTAAAGTGTAATGCGTCGCCGACATTCAACTCTTTTTTATATTTCTGCTCAAATTCTCTTATGATTCTTTTGGACCGTCATTATAATATATTCAAGGGAGTATGGCACGTGCGACACGCGTGAGAAAAGGGAGAGGTTGGAAGAGATGGGTGGGAGCGTGATTTTGATAGGCGAGGGAGGCTCGCCGGTTAGAAACTGACAGGTTAATAGCTAGTCGGCTACTGAAGTGACGTCACCAAGTTCCGTGGGCTGCGCCATGATATATGTACTGTATGCACACCATCCGTCCATTTGAAATGTCATTTTAGTGCATGAGCCAAAGAGGCAGATAAAAATTTGTAATGGGCCCCATTATAGGAACCAGTGGAGAGAGGGATTCCTACCGTTGGAAGTATCCTAAGGCCCACCGTAATGCTTATTTGAAATCCAACCCAACCCGTTCAAAAGTTAAAAAAGACAAGAAAGAAAGGAAAAACTAATATCAGCTTGATCTGAAACTTTTGTAACCCTTGGAAGTTTTTAATGGTGGGTGTCATTGTCCTCGTTGTTCTCTATGTTGGGGTTAACTTGAGTTTTGGATTTAACTCATTCTTTGCGTACTGCCCTAAAATGATCTCTCCAAATGGATGGAAGGCGTGGATACAGAACATATATTATGGTGGGCCCCACGGAACACTTCAGTAAGAGTCTCGCTACTCAACCTGTCAGTAGCTAATCCGCGCTCGCGAGGGAAGATATGGCACCTGGGACGACACATGCAGGGAGGAAGTGGCTAGAATTAAAAAGGGAGAGGTAGTCTTTACATGCTTTTCAATAGTAAAATGGACGTAATTGGGCGGTATATTTTTAGGATGATATCGTATTTTTGAGCTTTTAAAATATCTCTAACTTTATTTAAAATGTCTTTTATATTTATTGAATATTTATTTTTTTTTAAATTGATGATTGACTAATAATTTTATTTATCTAATTATTACACATCTTGACATATCTCACATTCCTTTAAGTTGTTAGCTAATTTGTTACAAATCCTCGTGCATTCATCTTGTAATTATACTTTGTACTGCTTTATATTTGTGGTATTGACAATAGTGTATGTTCTTGAGAAATTCATGGGACAAGAAAAGGTGGGGAGGAAAATGTTTACAATCCAAATTTAGAGGTGGACATTTTTGAACCGATCCGGTGGATCCGACCCGATCAGACCCGATCCGACCCGTTCCGAACAGAACCGACGGCCTGGATCGGGTAGGATCGGGTAAGATCATTTAGATCCGACTAGTTTTCGGATCGAGATCGGATAGTGGCTAATCCGGACCGTTCCGATCCGAAAACCCGATCCGAATAGATCCAGACCGTTCCGATCCGGCCAGATCCGGAGTAGAAAATAATATTTTTACTTTTTCTTATGGTGTGGTCCACTTGAGCTTTGAATATTCGTCAATTTTGGGTTCAACAGCTAAAATAATCTGAGAAAATAAATGGACGGCATGGATACACCACATGCATTCATGGTGGGCCCCAGCAGAGTTCACTCAGATATGAGAATGGATTACTTGCACGGCACGTCAACAGTGGGCAACAGCTGTTTACTTGCTTTACAAGTCAATACGGTAGGTTGTGGGAGTATGTATTAAAGTGGCTTAACCAAGATACTTGGGCCCCACCATGATGTATGTTATGTATCCAACCTTCCATCCATTTGGAGAGATCATTTCAGGGCAATATCCAAAGAATGAATGAAATCCAAAGCTCCAGTGGACCCCAATATAGAAAGTTTTCTGGACAGTGATGCCCACCATTAAAAACTTTTAAAGGCTACAAAAGTTTTAGATTAACGTGGTATTTGTATTTTCCCTTATTTCTTTATTTTTCAACTTTTGAATAGATTGGATTTCAAATAAACATTACGGTGGGCCTTAGAATAGTTTCAACGGTGGAAATCATTCTCCCCACTTTTTTCTGTGATGTGGTCTACTACAGATTTTTATCTACATCATTATTTGTCTCATGCCCTAAAATGATATCTCAAAATTGATCGACGGTGTGGATGTAACACATACAGCATAGTGGGGCCCACAGAACTTTGTGACGTTACGTCAGTAGCCTTGAGAGTTGAGGCAGTAGCCTTGAGAGTTGAGGCTGCCTGCCCGATGGGACAACACATGCAGCATGCATTTATACAAATTTTTTATAGTCATGTGGGGCCCACCTTGATGTATATATGTTATCTAAGTCGTTCATCCATTTTAACATATCAATTTAGGCGTTGAACAAAAAATTATGATACATTGAAGATTAAAGTGGACCACACCATATGAAATGATCCGAATAGTGTCCAACCCGATCCGACTCAATTTCCTTCACCGAGTCAGACTCGGATCGGGTCAAATAAATCAAGTATCGGATCTATCCGAGTCCAGTGACCTGGACTCGGTCTCGGATCGGATCGATTTCGGGTCCACCTGTTAAAATTTCGGATCTGATCGGGTTAGGCTAAATCCGGTCCGACCCGGACCGTTGCCCAGCTCTATCCAAATTCATGGAAATCCCTTTATAAGGTCATTCCCATTGAGATTAACTGAAAATACATATTAACTTAATCTTGTTTACACCCGACCTAACCATGTCGATCCGACACGTGGCGACACTATTATATAGAAGATCGAAGTAAGATTTTTACCGTCAATGCAATCGGCAGGAGGAGATTGTAAAGTTCGAGGAAAGTTATTGTTAGGAGACATGCATCACATGTTTGTGTAAAATCTATCACAAGACGTGGTAAAACTAGAAAGGTTATAAATTCTATAATAGCCTAAGGAGGATGTTTACAACCTTTTTTATTTTTTTAAGCCGGTGATGATCTTTCTCATGATACCTAGCAAAAGACAAGTAGCTACACTTACATACAGCTATAAATGAAATGCTCTAAAACACACTATTAGCGAAGGCTATGATCAACGATGACACATGGTAAAACATGATTAGCCACTAGCGTTAGAAAGTAAGTTTATTATATAACAATCACAAAAACACTTTTCAAAATAGAAATACCATTAGCTACTATTGCCAAATAATTAGTCGATTAAAAAAAGATCATGAAGGCTCGTTTTCATGAATTATATAAATATGACCATTCATGTTTGCTAATTGGCCGATTAACCCAAAAACAATTGCGAAGATCAATTCCAATATGTGTTTCCAACAAACTGTCTTACACTTCCATAAATTTAAGAAAGAATGAAGAGATTGGGGCCCACATCACTCCAATACAACACAACACTATTCTTTTAGTGTCACATTGCGCATCTTCCATCTACCACAAAGACTTATCATCATTATTATTCAAATTAACTCCACCATTAGCCAATGATATGCTACAAACCAGCCTGAATCGATTAGATTATAATTAGCTAGCTTGCAATCCGATGTCCGCAATCATGACCTGCAGAGTTATCTTGTCACATGCCTAAAGATTATGCTCGACCATCTTGCCACATGCTTAGAAATTTTGCTCGATCTTACCATGAAGTTCAATCAAAGTAATGAAGTAACCGTCATTTAACTACGACTGCCTCTTCACGAGGCCCACTCAAGCGATGAATAGATAGTCGTTCCATGATAGCCTTGATTGCGGAGTGAGGTTCGAAGCAAATGAACGGAAAGTCATCTTACAGTTATCTCACCACAAATTAAAGACCCGAAGCAATGAATTGGTTGTAAACCCACTGATCTTCTCGCTACAAAGTACGGGGTTGAATAACGAATGGTCGATTAATTAACCAACTCTGTCTCACCCATGAAGCTTAGTCATGCATGATAGCAAACAAACTATTGTTGCTAATGACCGTCTCACAACAAAGCCCAGCCGTGTGATGAATGGATTGTCAAAAATTCGCCCACCATCGACCATCTCACCATGAAATTCAAACTTATACAATGAACGAGCAATTGTCTCGAGCGACCACCTTGCTACAATGCTGGCCAAGAAAAAAATAGACATCATCTTTCCCACTAACAACGATTGACTTATATAACAAAGCTTAGTCACGTGACATATGGACTGTTGTCCCTAATGACCGTCTCGTCATAAAACTAGTTGAACAGGCAATCTAGGTTTCGTGCCCAATAACTCTTTTGCCTATAAAGCTTGATATTTTACAAAATGAAATGTAGATTATCATTAGTTATTTTTATTTTTTTGTTTAATTTTCTTTCTAACCAATTGTAGTTATATTTATATTATTAATATTATTAGTTTCGACCACATTTATTTTTCTTTTAAGTTATATTATTTTATTGTTGAATAATAATGTAAGCTATAATATACTTAATAGTCTTTTATTAAAACCTTAAAAGAAAAACTCACTTAAGGATGAACCCTCCCGCTTCATCAATCACCTAAATTGCAATTGATGGTTGGACAGACAATTAATCTACACATTCAGGTTTAATTGGCCTATTTTCATCTCCTAACATGACAAAGCATTCGATTTAATTCAAGCCTCATTCAACTCCGGCACTCCCAACCCACATCACAGATAATTGAATTTGAACCAAATATCATATTCATCAATTTTGGCCGTGCCTACAAATTAAAGCTAACATATTCAAAACTTTCGTGACCCATGACTGTGAAAGGTAGTGTAACGCCCTGAAAATCGGGGGTTAAGCAAAGCTCAACTCCCGAGTTCCAACGCATCACTTATACAACATAGATAATGATAATTATTATGAGTACATTGAAACATGAGTGGGATTAAACTAAACAGCATATCATACTCCAGAGTTAACGTAATTAGGCAAGTGTAAGACTACGATAGATATATAAAGTACATAAGTATTTCACAATTTTCAGAGTATGAGTATGTCACCAGGCTGAACATATACATGTGTTGTTTCTAAATTGTGTCAAATACCAAAAATATAAAGTGTTCAACAAAATCATATAGCCCTATAATCTCGTCGAATCAGCACGAGGTCTACATAGACCCGCCTGAGAGTTGAACGTAGGAGAACTCTTTCTCCTCGCCTATGAAGTCCATTTCAGCTACATAGACTCCACTATTACCTACATCTAAACCAAAGTCTGGGTGGTGTTTTAAAAACGCCGTCCCAGGTGGGAATAAGTAGCTAATTCAGTGGAACTATAACGCAAAGGTTAACATGTTATCAATTCAGTCAAGCAGTAATGATAAAGCAGTACAACAATTAAGTCTTAATTACTCTTGTTAATGCAATAATGATATGCGATAATGATGTAGCCCTCACCTGCACTCCCTCTACGACATCATCTCACGATCGCGGCATGCAACACTCCCGCTATGCTCAACTCCAATGCTAAAGGCACATGCAATGCGGTGTATGTGCGTGATTAGCCAAGTTCTTAATTAAGCATATTCATACAACATGTTTGGAAAGCTAAGGTACCTCCCTTTATATCATTAACCCAAACAATGATCCATCTACGGTCGTCAATTCTAGTTAATCACATACGGTAGGCATGTTCTAAGTCTCGCTACGAAGAGGCTTGTCACCGTTAATGTAGGCCTAGTTATACTCGAGGTTACTACGGAAAGGCTCGTCACCTTAGCATAATCCTAATGTATACTCGAGGTCACTTCACCAATGCCCTACCAACTAGCAGTCTATTTTTGAAGGCTCATCACCAATCCGACTGGAGACCACAGCCAGGCTGCCCTAGTAGGCCGACAACTTGAATGCAGTATCATATACACCACCATATTCGGCTTATGAGTTTGGGTTGCTCACTGGTTACTACGGGGAGACTCGTCGCCCCAGCGTAAGCCGACAGCTCGACCACGGTATCCCATACACCACCATGCCCAGCTCATGAGTCTTAGCGGATCATGGTACTAAGGTTAAACGGGTTTTCACTGGTAAGTTTAGTACCATAGGTTCAACAGTAGCTTCCATACATGGTGAACATACATTGGGTCAATCGGGTTACTTGACAAGCTCGACTAGTATAAGCGCACGTTGAATTGATCGACATGGAGTGCATAAGCATTTAGCGTGGCCTAACCACTGTCGATAATCACCATATGACTCGGATTCATTGAACATGTCTGACGTGGCTAAAACCGTTCGGCCACCGATCGTAAACCATTACCGATTGCTTGGACTACATCGTAGCCCTAATCACACTCCAAGTAATAGCATTCCCATATAATAGTCATAATAGGATTTAGCAACCAACTCATGCATTTCGATCATTTGAGTATTCTATAAACACATTGTGAACAATACATCACACATGTACATTTCATACTTAAATCATTAAGCCTAATGTAAATTACATAGAGAAATCTATTCGAATCACTAAGGTAATTGAGGATCTCATCCCAACACCTTTAATAAATATATTTCATCGAACAATTACTCATTCAGGCATTTTATCAAACACCTAGACTACACAATACAACATACGTATAATATATTAGTTATAACCTATATTATGGTGAATCCTTTCACAAAGGAGTTGTCACATATACAACAATCATTATTTTCAATTTATCAAGCATGACAAGCACAAATCATAATTCCATATTCATTCAGACATTTCAACAAACACATGGAATGCATTATATTCTACATAATTCATATATATGTGTAAGGCACTGAAAACGTCATATTTAGGCGCATGTGATAGCAAGCAAGTCAGTCATAAACCATTACTGACATTGAAAGCCTTGAAAACCATAACATAAACGTTTATAGTCTACACCTTTCGCCAGTAAACCCGTACTGAGCTCGGTTTGAACACTAAGTCCTCGTCTACAGCACAGCGGCAACTTATAGTATGAAATAAGTTAGTTATTCCACCATTTACTCTATTTAAATTCCTAAAATAGATTAAGGTTAAGATTTCTTACCCGAAAATGGAATCGAAATCGCCAGTATAGCGACATGAAAGTGGTGGTTAAGCACGTGGAGTGGTGGGATTGAATCTCAAAACGATCCTTCACTCTCTCTCTCACTTTCTCTCTTTCCTTCTCTTTCTTCTCTCTTCTCTCTCCTAGGGTTTAAAATTCTTATGGAATGGGAGAGGGGTGGGTTAAGGCCCTTATATAGGCCCAGAACTGATGGAAATGGCCCCAGGGCCATGGTATACTTAGGTTATAGCTAAACGGTGGCTGTTTCGGTCCAACAGAGCACATCTGGAGGCCCCTTTTCTGCATACGGTCCAGGGGAAGTTCCCTGACATTAGATCTAGGTCAGACTAAGTTTTCGGTCCGATCAGATTTACGGATCGATCGCGGAGGACTAGTTTTAATTCAACGGTCACCGCCACTTGATCAGGGTCACAAGTACACTGACTTGTGTTGGGAAATTTTTCTGATCCGAGGGTTTAGTTGGGTTAAATTCTAACGGTCTGGAACCTTAAATTTGGCTTGCAAGCGAACGGCCCAATTCACTTCAGTTTAGGTTCATTTTCTAAAGATATTCACGTTTCTCACATACTTTGCTCCGAGCTCAAGTTGTGCGTTTCTGGATACCTTTAAGACTTAATTTCTGATATGATTGTCAAACCCAGCAAGGCGGTCATAACCGTATAGTTTCGCGGTAATCGGACTTTCGACACACAGTCCAGGTCCGATACGGAGTTTCAAGATGCTCCAGAGAAAAACTGGATTTTGAGATTGATCCTAGATTTTCAGGTAATGTAGCGTTAGTAATTCCAATGGTTTTGGGTCTTACAGTTCATATAGAAAGTGATTTAAGCTAATTCTACTGATTGTTCAATTTAATACTTAACTAAATCGTGCCCTAATTACGACAGAATAGGATCCTAAGGCAGTTCTACGTCCAAGGACGTCCATCGCCAAGTTGGGAAAAATCTGGGATGTTACAATTTACCCCCCTTAAAAATAATTTCATCTCCGAAATTGCCTAAGGGTAATAAGAAAAGATTTAATTATTTCTTTTGCCTAAGTTTTATTGATTTCAAGTTTCTATGTGTGGTAGGGTATATACTAGTGTGGTTCATTTTAATCCACCCTCCTTAAAAACTTATTTCTTTATCTCTTACCCTTATCTATTTGGAGTTTTGACGACGATTCCCATCTATTTAGAGTAAGATATCTGTTTTCAGTAATCGACGAACATGGAGAGACAGCTGTAATCGGCTTGATCCCGATACATCGATCATCTACCTGACCAGGGTAGAAGGCTCATTGTATCCCTTCCTAGTCCTGATGGATCCTGGTCTTCTCCTCGGTCCAAGCAGTGAGTTCATTGGTAGTCGCCCAGGATTGAGAATTGGGTCAAGCCGCGAATGCTTCGCAGTTGTATATTTCAGTAACTCCATAGTCCGATCACTCTAAAAGTTTAGGGAATGTCTATCATTGAAAGGCTCAAATTTTCTATTTATAAGGTTGCCCGTTGGATCTTGGTCTAAGAGAGTCCTTGTTCTAATCTATGTCCAAGGTAAGGGTTTATACATATCTTACTAGATCATCAAAAAAAAAAATTTCTAATAGTACCGAATTGGCTAAGGCTTCTATTAAGTTCGTCTTTAATACGAATTGGTTTAACACTCGAACCCTAATTATTTTCCTTCCAGTAACTTCATTATTGACATTCTAAGGAAGTTCCAGTACCTATTTAGTAACCATTTAGTGACCCAACCTTCGATCATGGGCCAGTGGGATAGGGGCTCACTACGCTTCCGCTGCGCCACTTTAATCAAAGGGGTGTATAAAAACCGACCTAACTAGATTGGGCTCATAATGTTCCACCCCCCTTAAAATTAGCCATACTCTCAAGGCTCAATAATCCATGTCCTAATCCGTATGTTGGAACAAGGTGTAATTTACTACCTATCCTTGACATGAAATGGGAAACGATCTCTCAATACATTAGTCTACCCTTCATCGATGATGTGTACTATGGCATTAGTACCTATGGTCATAGAAAGGAGCTAAAAATGATAGGTGTTGTGGTTGATTTCAGGGACGGGTGTGAGTCTATGGGAAGACGCCTAATTCTACCAAAGGAGGAACTTTTTCTATGGTCCCGACTTACCCTCTTTAGTCATGTCAATTTCAATACCATAAGATAATATATACATTATTAGTACATAAGGAATTTGGACAAAATAGGTTAATAGACAGACTATCTTTCTAAGTTCATATGCACAATATGTGTGCCTAAATGGTCTGATTCAGGACCTAATTTCCTAACTATCTGTTGCCCATTTGAGAAATTTCTTGGGCCTAAAAAGGGAAATCTCTATTGGCCATATATTCTTAACACTTCTCAAAGGCGAAGTAATAAACTTTTGGTTGCAAGTGGTTGGGCCAACACGGAAGGAAAGTTGTGTAGTGGGTCTGAGCCAGATACATAGATCTTCTGCGTAGCTATGATAGAAAATTTGTCGTATCAGTTCTTAATCCTCGTTGATCCTGATCTTCTACTTGATCAGAGCATTGAGTTTATTGGTAACTACCAGGATTGAAAATTCAATTTAAACCGCGAATACTTCGCTTATATATAGTTCCTCTACTCTGTGTTCCTGATTGTAACAAGTCCTTAAGAAGGTAAGTCTAAGGGGTGTATTGATTTGACCTAACATTCAATCCGAGGGATATATAAGTTTCTTTATGCGTAAATAGTTTCTAAGTTAAAACAAGTTTCCTAAGAGTTATTAAAGAAACCTATAAGGATCGAAGGGATCCAACGAAGGAATGAGGTCTCACTCCAACCTAATCAAGCCAACTAACTAAGTCTATCTTTCAATTATTTTTTAATTTTCTTAGCATAATCAATCTTTTACATTCCTTAATATAACCAGTAGCCTAGTCTTAATTTACATTCCTAAAAGTAATCCAAAGTCTACGCTCATACGCTCGATGATGTCATTCTATTTCTAATATAAGAAATTGCTTTATCGCTTAGGGTCAAAAGTTGTCGGATTGAAATTGAGTTTCCTGAACTAGAATTTAACTACGCTCAAGCACTACACATATGCTCATACCAGCTAAGGAAGTCCTAGGGTTCACGTTATTAATTTATCGAATTTCCTATATTGTCAGATTTTATCTAATCCCCATTCCCAAGGTATTAGGGTACTTCTATACCCTTTTCTGGTACTTTTAGTTAGTATATTATTTTAATTATTTTTTTAGTAGTTCGTCATCAAGTCTTCTTCATCTCCATCCAATTTCATTTGATTTCATGTTGTAGAAAAATTCTAAAAATTTTAGAAGTAGCAGCTGTCCAAACTAATAATTTTCGGACAGTTGTCACAACGACCTATTTTTAATTATATTAAAATTTTTATTATATTTTTCACTTATTTTTATATGAAACTAGACTTATCAAGCTTTTTGAATCACCTAAATCGGAGTTATATTGAGGGAGATATGATTTTTTGAAGTCGGATAAAAAGTGTAGGAAAATTGCAGAAAACGGGCCGCCGGCCCGCTGTCCAAAATCGAGGATGCATCCCCGATTTGGAGATGCCATCCCCGATTGCTGAACAGTGGGGGGATGCCTCCCCAAATCGATGATGCTATCCCCCCCCCCCCCCCCCGGAACACCGAATGTGCACAGGACCCGCCTTGGATCCCTCCGATTTGCGTAGTTTGGGCCCCCGAGTCCGTTTGAAGCGTTTTCGGGTCCCATCTCGCATGTATTCACACTTCTTAGGTTCTTTGCATGTGGAAAACACCGAATTATCGTCTAAACTCGTCGAGTGACGGTCTAAAAAGGAAATGGGATCATCTCATATGAGCACAGACACCGACGGGTCAAATTTCAACGGCCAGTTTTGCATATCAACGGTCAGTTTCGTCGACTGGCGAAACTTGTAATCCTATGACTGTTTCTACATTTCATTGCCCCCTTCTAAGTCAGAGTGCGTCATGTTACCATAACCCAGGTCCAGTTTAATCCAAATCATGATCTGATGCTATCTTGTAACGCCCTGAAAATCGAGGTCGAGCAAAGCTCAACTCTCGAGTTTCAACGCATCACTTATGCAATATAGATAATGATGATTATTATGAGTATATTGAAACATGAGTGGGATTAAACTAAACGGCATATCATACTCTAGAGTTAACGTAATTAGGCAAGCATGAGACTACGATAGATATATAAAGTACATAAGTATTTCACAATTTTCAGAGTATGAGCATGTCACCAGGCTAAACATATACATGTGTTGTTTCTAAATTGTGTCAAATACCAAAAATATAAAGTGGTCGACTAAATCATATAGCCCTATAATCCTGTTGAATTAGCACAAGGTCTACATAGACCCGCCTGAGAGCTGAACGTAGGAGAACTCTTCCTCTTCGCCTATGAAGTCCATTTCAGCTGCATAGACTCCACCATTACATGTATCTAAACCGGAGTCTTGGTGGTGTTTTAAAAACACCGTCCCAGGTGGGAATAAGTAGCTAATTTAGTGGAACTATAACGCAAAGGTTAATATGTTATTAATTCAATCAAGCAGTAATGATAAAGCAGTACAACAATCAGGTCCTAATTACTCTTGTTAATGCAATAATGATATGTGATAATGATGTATGCCCTTGCCTACATTCCCTCTGCTACATCATCTCACGATCGCGGCATGCAACACTCCCGATGTGCTCAACTCCAACGCCAAAGGCACATGCAATGCGGTGCATGTGCGTGATTAGCCAAGTTCTTAATTAAGCATATTCATACAGCAGGTTTGGCAAGCTAAGGTAATTCCCTTTACATCATTAACTCAAACAATGATCCATCTAGGGTCGTCAATCCTAGTTAATCACATACGGTAGGCAAGTTCTAGGTCGCTACGGAGAGGTTCGTCACCATCAACGTAGGCCTAGTTATACTCGAGGTCACTACGGAAAGGCTCGTCACCTTAGTGTAGTCCCAGTGTATACTCGAGGTCACTCCACCAACGCCCTACGTCTATTTTCGAAGGCTCGTCACCACCCTGACTGGAGACCATAGCCAGGCTGCGCCAGTGTAGGCCGACAGCTCGAATACAATGTCTCATACACCACCATATTCGGCTCATGAGTTTGGGTTGCTCACTGTCACTACGAAGAGGCTCGTCGCCTCAGCGTAGGCCGACGGCTCGACCACGGTGTCCCATACACCACCATGCCCAGCTCATGAGTCTTAGCGGATCGTGGTACCAAGGTTAAATGGATTTTCACTGATAAGTTTAGTACTTTAGGTTCAAGTAGTAGCGTCCATACATGGTGAACATACATTAGGCCAATCGGGTTACTTGACAAGCTCGATTGGTACGAGCGCACGTTGAATTGATCGACATGGAGTGCATAAGCATTCCGCGTGGCCTAACCACTGTCGATAATCACCGTACGACTCGGATTCATCGAACATGTCCGACGTGGCTAAAATCGTTCGGCCATCGATCGTAAACCATTAATGATTACTTGGACTACATCGTAACCTCAATCACACTCCAAGTAATAGCATTCCCATATAATAGTCATAACAGGATTTAGCAACCAACTCATGCATTTTGATCATTTGAGCATTCTATAAACACATAGTGAACATGACATCACACATGTACATTTCATGCATAAATCATTAAGCCTAATGTAAATTACATGGAGAAATTTATTCGAATCACTAAGGTAATTGAGGATCTCATCCCAACACGTTTAATAAACACATTTCGTCGAACAATTACTCATTTAGGCATTTTATCAAGTACCTAGACTACACACTACAATATACATGTAATATATTAGTTATAACCTATATTATGGCGAATCCTTTCACAAAGGAGTTGCCACACATATAATGATCATGTATTTTCAATTTATCAAGCATGACAAGCACAAATCATAATTCCATATTCATTCAGACATTTCAACAAACACATGGAATGCATTATATTCTACATAATTCATATATATGTGTAAGGCGCTGAAAACGTCGTATCTAGGCGCATGTGATAGCAAGCAAGTCAGTCATAAACCATTACTGACATTGAAAGCCTTGAAAACCATAACCTAAATGTTTATAGTCCGCACCTTTCGCCGGTAAACCCGTACCGAGCTCGGTTTGAACACTGAGTCCTCGTCTACAGCACAACGGCAACTTATAGCATGAAATATGTTAGCTATTCTACCATTTACTCTATTTGAATCCCTAAAATATATTAGGGTTAGGATTTCTTACCCGAAAACGGAATCGAAATCGCCGGTATAACGACACGGAAGCGGGGGTTAAGCACGTGGAGTGATGGGATCAAATCCCAGGAACAATCCCTCACTCTCTCTCTCTCTCACTTTCTCTCTCTTTCCTTCTCTTTCTTCTCTCTTCTCTCTCCTAGGGTTTGAAATTCGTATGGAATGAGAGAGGGGTGGGTTAAAGCCCTTATATAGGCCCAAAACTGATGGAAATGGCCCCAAGCCATGGTATACTTAGGTTATAGCCAAACGGTGGCCGTTTCGGTCCAACGGAGCACATCTGGAGGCCCCTTTTCTGCATATGATTCAGAGAAAGTTTTTTTAAATTGGATCTAAGTTAGGCTAAGTTTTCGGTCCGATCGGATTTACGGATCGACCGCGGAGGACCAGTTTCAATTCAATGGTCACCACCACTCGATCAAGGCCACAAGTACACTAACCTGTGTTGGAAAAATTTTCTGGTTCGAGGCTGTAGTTGGGTCAGATTCTAACGGTCTGGAACCTTAAATTTGGCCTGCAAGCGAACGGCCCAATTCACTTAAGTTTGGATTCATTTTCTAAAGATATTCACATTTCTCACATACTTCGCTCCAAGCTCAAGTTATGCGTTTGTGGATACCTTTAGAACTTGATTTCCGAGATGGTTGTCAAGCCCAGCAAGGCGGTCATAATCGTATAGTTTCGCGGTAATCGAACTTTCAACATGCAGTACAGGTCCAATACGGAGTTTCAAGATACTCTCGAGAGCAACTGAGTTTTGAGATTGATACTAGATTTTCAGGTAATGTAGCGTTAGCGATTCTAATGGTTTTGGGTCTTGCAGTTCATATAAAAAGTGATTCAAGCTAATTCTACTGATTGTTCAGTTTAGTACTTAACTAAATCGTGCCCTAATTACGACAGAATATGGTCGTAGGGTAGTTCTACGTCTCAGGACGCCCATCGCCGAGTTGGAAAAAATCCGTGATGTTACAGGTAGATATTTAATTCCCAATGTTTCCTATTATGTGGCCCACTCAAGTTCTGGATTTGCCTCATTTTTCAACCTCATATACTAACAGGAGCTGGAAAAATAGGTTGACAAGGTGGATTTCTCGCAAACATTCTGATGGCCCCCACCTTACTTCCGAGCAGCAAACAATCCCTGTTAGATGAGGATGAGACTTTTCGATGTGGACCACATTGTTTGGAAAACAATGGATGGTTTAAGAAAGATAATAGTATGATCCACTTATGAGTTAACGACCGTGATTTTGGTTCAGCTCATCTAGATTGCGGAGCCATTTGTTGCACAATTCGGATGTTCTACAAGCGTGCCAGATTGATTGTTGTAAAGCAGGTTGCGGATAATTTCATGGCCAAGATGGATCAAAAGAGGCCTCATTAGAGACAAAGGTGATCTAGACTGTCATAACTTAAAACGGACGTATCTCACGAATCGGAATGAGTTATCGGACATACCATATATGATTTTAGAGTAGGACGAACTACTTTAACGACGGTCGAAATCCCAATATACTATTTGTAGTAAGTTTTAATTTGATTGTAACTCTCCGCACGATTGGTTTTAGTAATTGTGTCCAACACAAAAAGTGCTTAGAAAAGTTGGGAAAACATTATAGTCCAGCCAATTAGGATACTGTTTTTGGCTGAAAACCATAGGAATCATGATGGTTTTTAAGAGTTTTAGTTATAGCATGATTCTTAAAGTTCACCCTAAGGCTCGTAGCTTTATTTAAAGAGTTGTAAAGTCGTTTTTAATAATCAATAAAGTTATTTCAAATTTTTAGAATTAATTACTATTTTTCCCAGATTTGAGACAATATTTGCAAGGAGTTCAGAGAAACTCCATGGTTCCCGGAGTGGTTATCCTTGAGGAAGACGGTGCTCGACCTCTACACTCCTTTGCGTCATGGATGTACACGCGTGGGCTCAGCAATACTCGTACAAAAGCCGCCTCTAGCACGCGCCGTTGCTGCTACGATGTGCTTGTGTGAGCTTGAAATTAACGGCCCAGTCAAAACTGACCAAATTCCAACATTCAGACGTTTGAGAGATCCTCTCCATCCATGAGGTGGACCACACCATGTAGATTCCCTTGCCAAGAAGTCCGGCCTGTCAACATACAAATAAGCCATGAGGTTTTTCATACAATTTTTCTAGCCGTTGATCAACCGGTCTGTAGACTGACTGGATGTTTTTTCGTCCAACGCATCTGCAGAGAGTGGGCGCATATGTAGATTACGCCGAAGATCTTTCCTCCATTCAATAATAATTACTCCTATCGGAGAGGATTTCCGTCCCATCAATATTATATTGGAGTCAGTCGTCAAACCTTACATATGGGTGCACGTGTACAAGATTCGTCCCTTCAATCTATTGGGCCCCACCATAGATGGCAATTATCCCAAACGCCACAACGATAGGATGATCCCAGCCACCTGTTGAAAGACTCTTAATGATTACAAATGGGCAACAGAAATCCAACAAAGGTCAACACTTGATAGGAAAAAAAAAAAACCTCAGATCCGCTACTAGGAACATCTCAGTTGTATGGTTTTTAGTATATGGCTTATCTATAGTAGGGTACGATAGATCAACGGTCCAGATGTTATACATGTGTACCAAGTGTCGGGATTAGCGGTCAGAATTGGATACTCTCTCTGACTTTTA
This sequence comes from Magnolia sinica, assembly GCF_029962835.1. Classification (NCBI taxonomy): domain Eukaryota; kingdom Viridiplantae; phylum Streptophyta; class Magnoliopsida; order Magnoliales; family Magnoliaceae; genus Magnolia; species Magnolia sinica. Next base: position 112,357,195 of record NC_080573.1, on the reverse strand, counting down.
TTTCGCTTTTCATATGGGCACGTCTAAAACGCCTCATTGCACCGGAATATTTTAACCTTTTCCTCATGTCAACGTCGCTTCTTCACCGTTGGATTGGTAGTGCGTTCGTTCGTGATTGGAGTGATTTTTCATACGCCCATTGGATGAAACGGTGGGACCCACCCGTTTGTAGCATTCTCCTTCTTCCAGCTGGAAAGCGCAAAATATCTACCACACATCAGCTATCTATTTGGTGTATTGACGTCAGCAAATTCTGTGGGTCCCATTATGAGGCATGTGTTTTATCCAAACCGTCCATCCATTTGGAGAGCTCGTAGCAAGGCTTTAAACGAAAATTAATACAGACATAAACATAAATATCAAGTGGACCACACTGCAAGAAGCAACGGGGGATTGAACTTTTACCATTGAAACCCTTTCGGGGTTAAAAAGAAGTTTTGGATCAACGTGATATTTGTTTTTCCTTTTTATCAAGGTCTTCTTGACATTATAAACAGAAAATAATCGTTACGGTAGGCATAGGGAATTTTTTAATGGTGAAAATCATTATCCCGCTGCTATTTCAGGTGTGGTCAGTTTGAACTTGGATGTGATTAATTTTTTTGTCTCATGCTGTAAAATGATCTCTAAAAATGGACTAACGGTGTGGATATAATAAATACATCATTGTGGGGCCGGATTGGCTAGTGTACCCCACACTAGTAATATAGCTGGCGTGGGTACGTGTCCTACGAAGACGAGCGCCGGCGGTCCTCGAGCTCCGAGTTACGAACGGTTCAAAAGGAGGTCAAAGTTACATGGCCGCGCAATGGGACGCGGATTGCGTGCTACCCCCGCCCGTCCATAGCTCGGAACGGGCAGTTCTGTGGGCGGGCCCACCTAGATTTATCTGTACATCTAAACCGTCTATCTTTTTTCTCATATTATTTTAAGGCAACAAAACAAAAATAAGACGGATCCAACAATTAAATCAACCGCACCACAAATGAATCTTGCATTTAATGCTACTAACATTTAATGCTCTGTGCATTTCAATGCAACCAAGCTTATTATTTAGTGTGGTCGCTTGATCGTTGGATCTGTCTCATTTTGTTTTGATGCCTTAAAATAATATAAGAAAAGAGATAGGTGGTTTTGATGTACAAATACATCACGGTGGGCCTGCACACAGAATTTCCCGTTCCGAGCTTGGTACAGGCGGGTAGTACACAATCCACGTCCCGCACAATGATGTATTTTCTGTTGTACCATACACCAGCAATATATCTGATGTAGGTACGTGTCGTGCCAAGACGAGCATTAATGCTAGTTGTGCTCCAAGTTGTACAAACGGTTCGAAGGAGATCAAAGTTACATGGCCCTATACTGATGTATTTATTATATACACATTGTTTATCTATTTTTCTATATCATATTAAAGCATTAAAAAAAATTAAAAAAAAAAAAAAACAAAACCAAATCATATCCAAAGCTCAACCAGACTGCGCCAGGAACAGTAGCAAGGATAATGATTTTCACCGTTAAAAAGCTTATAAGGCCCACCATAATATTTATTTTCCATCCAAACTTTTAATAAGGTCAAAAATACATAGATAATTAGGAAAATTAAATTTCATATTGATCCAAAACTTCTGTAACCCCCAAAAGGGTTTCAATGGTAGACATTCAATACCCACCACTTTTTTCCATGTAGCCCAATTGACTTTTAGATTTGCCTTATTTTCCAGATAAAGCCTTAAAACGAGCTTGCCAAGTGAACGGATAGTTTGGATATAATACATACCTCATAATGGGAATCACAGAACTTGCTGAAGTTAACACCAACCAATTTGCTTTTGGTCGACGATACCGTTGATTGCAATCAATTTCACCAACTTCAGCCGGAAGCCGATAGGTTAGTGTACCTCACACCAGCTATATAGCTTATACGGCTGCTGTAATGATTTTAGCAAGTTTGGTGGGTCTGATCATAAGTTATGTGTTACATGTAAGCCGTTCATTTATCTTGCAAGCTAGTCTTTAGGCTTGAGATTAAAAATACCATACATCTAACTATTAAGTAGACGACGTTACAAAAAGCAGTAGGGATTGAACGTCAACCATTAAAACCCTTTCTAAGGTTACAGAAGTTTTGTGTCAATATGAAATTTATTTTTCCTCTTAATTTAGGTCTTTGTAACCTTATAAACCATTTAAATGAAAAATAAATATTATAATGAGCCCTACAAGTTATTTAGCAGTGAAAATCATTACTTCTGCTGCTATTTTTGACCGTGGTTTATATGATTTTTTGATATGGTTCATTTTTGGATAATGCTCTAAAATAATCTCCAAAAATAAATGAAGGACATAAATACAATAAATACATCACCGTGGGGCAAGCAACTTTGACCTCATTTTTTATACCCCTTGGAGTTGAAGGAGCGTCAGTGCTCGTCTTCCCACAATACGTACCTACAGCAGCTGGTAGCTGGTGTGTGGTACAGTAGCCCATCCGCTTCCACTTCAGCCGGCTGAAGGATGGGAAACGAATTGGATAATCCCCCTGACGTCATCCACGTTGCTGGTGGTCAGTTCTCCGTGGCACCACCCTGACATATATACATCCATTTCATTCATTCATTTTTACGTATCATTTTAGAGCATGATACAAAAATTGATTAGAATATAAATCTCAGGTGGCCCAAACCATACAAAAACAATAGTGATTGGACCATACAAAAACAATAGTGATTGGATATTCACTATTAAAATCCTCCTGAGGCCCACTGTACTGTTTATTTGACATCCAGTACGTTGACTACATCATACACACCCAGACGAAGGGAAAAAACAAAGATCAGCTTAATCCAAAAATTTTATGTCTCCCATAAAGTTTTTCATGGTTGAAATTCATCCAATACCGCTGTTTCCTGTAAAGTAATCCACTTGAGATTGGGAAATACCTCATTTTTTCTCTCATATAATAGAATGATCTAGAAAAATAGATGAACTACATGGATGAAACACATACACCATGGCGGGGCCCACAGAGCACTGACCTCAAGCCATTGGCTGGTGGCAGGAGAGTAGCCAATCCGTTTCGTGAAGAATGCTAATACAATGTACACGCCAAAATCTCTACCGTACACGTGGAACTTGTCGATGGTGATCGGGACTGTTGATTTGCTGAACCATACCATATTCTAGAGAAGTGCCGTTTAGAACAATGGTCCACATCATTCCAGCTGGAAAGCGCAAAATATCCAGCTTTGTGGGCCCATGATATATGCGTCACATCCACTCCATCCATCATCTGCGACACTTCACGTAGAACTGATGATGTCAATGATAATGCCGATCCAAAAGTCAGGTGGGCCGCACCACATGGAACAGAAAGGAATCGAGACTCCCACCATAGAAACCTTCTTGGGTCTAATCCAATCCGTTCATCAGGTGAGATTTACCAGTGTTAAGGTAGATCATTAAAAAGTTCGATCCATTCATATGGGCTACACCGCATTAATTTAGAGGATTTACACGCGTTTTGACATTATTCCCTTTCGCGTCCAACTGGAGCTTTGGATTGATATGATTTTTGCTATGCACGCGGAAATTGTCGTAGTGCGATTGATGGACAGAATGGATGAGAATACGCATTAAGGTGGGCCCCACAGAGACCATGTGTTGCTCGAGCTTCCTGCAACGGATGGGGTAGAGGATTGAAGGCTCGGTGGTGAAAGAAGTTTTGTATTAGGATGATATTTGTTCCTACAGGTTATCTTAATGGTAATAATTATATGAACGGTCTGGATGGCATATAAATATCGAAGGTTTCACGTTGCTGTTCCTGATTTTTAGAATCCTGTACAATTTTGATCTTTCAAAATATATGGACGGAGTAGATTTGTCACGGATATCTTTGTGGACCCTACACAGCCCCGGGGACTTGTGTGAGGCCGCGGCCGCACCCAATTCAATTTCCTTTCTCATTCCTACCACATGGTGCGCGCAAGTATTCCATCGTAATAGAAATTACAAAGGGTTTTTCGTAATAATAACTAATCTGACACGAGGCGACGGCACACGTGGATAAGAGTCCAAGAGAGAAAACATACATATGGGACCACCACCACCGACCGTAGCGCAGCAGGCATCCATGAATGAGTAAACATGCCATGGAGGCATGGATGACGCCATGATGAGACCGCACGCATCGGCGGTTTTGGGGGGAGACGGCCGATCGAGCGAGATAAATTCCTCGCATTGTTTATTGCCACGTGTGCATAGGTGAGATCGATCGGCATGGATCCGGAGCTGAAATCTTATTGGTGAGGATGTCACATCGGCTGTTTTACTTGAGGTGGCACCGCCTCGTCTCCTTTTCAAAAGCAAGTATCTTGTGCTGCTGCCTAAGTGAGCCTCTACCAGATATTTCGCAGCTGCCCGATCTACTGCCACGTTTCCCTTTGGGAGGGTTCTGATTACACTTGCGACTTGCGTTTCCCATACGGACCTACTCGAAGGGAAGGGAATCGCAGTGCTCGCTATGAAAGCCCTGGCTCCTTTCCCAGCCAAACACGTAAACACTACTGAGATTTGTTAATCTTAAATTATGTTTTGGTTAACCCCGGTGGAACTTCGGTTTCCTGCATGCGTATACCATAGAGGAAACCTGGTTATGTTAGAGACCCTACCATGCCTAAGCTAGAATTAAGCGTTCCGAATCCAGTAAAGTTGGGAGTTTACTAGTGTGTACCTTTCACAGTAGATTAGTCCCCTATTTATAGGCCAAAACTCGATTATGTGAAGAGAAATGCTCCCTAAATCATAGGCATGCATTTAGCATCTATTTCTCAATCATTTTTCGAGATCCTCAGTGGTAATAAGATTTAATGGTCAGAATCTGAAGACACATGTGGCCGTTGAGTGAGGTCAACCATATGAGCTGATCTCATGATTTCAAGTTTACGGCTGAGATGGGCTCTTTGGTAGGTTGTGGTCGGACTTCCCTCTAACATTGCAATTTGTGTCACGGGAACAAGTCTTCAGCATTGAAGTCCTTGGGCTCTGACCAGATTGTCAATCTGCTCACGAAGGCTGTATCCGAATACCGGGGCCGATCTCCCTTCCTTTGGGACCTTAATGGAGTCTTGGAGGCACCAGGGATGACTATCCTGTTCATCTTATCACATGGTGTGGGGACTCCCTTGCAAGTCTCGAGCGATGTGAGTTAACAGCTCCGCGTTTGGCCCTGTGTGGGACCATACCTCGGATGCTTCTCCAAGGGATTTGAGCGAGACCTCGAAAATGGATGGGAGTGTGGGCGAACTCGGTGTTCGTTCTCTTTCGAAGGAAGCGAAGGTACTTCATCTCCTGGCGAATGAGGCCATCGAGAAGGTAGACAGATCTCCTAACGATAAATCACTGCTACTATCTGGCCGTTGAGGAGCTCCTTGGTTGGGATTGATATGCCAATTGACCACGCGACGTGCACAAATATTCGAGCCGACCTCATCTCTTTGACTAATTCATTTTTAATTACCTATAACAAATTGCATGTTTATAATTAAAATAGAAAGAAAATATAAAAGATTTAAAGAAAGACTGAAACACATAATCATGTAGTCTTTAAAGTATTATGTGTACATTTTCAAGATAATTGAGACATTTGACTAGTTGCAGGCAAATAACTTTCGGAATATGACGAGCTTGTGTGTGATTTTGTATTCGTCAAACACGAAGAAAGTACTAGTGAAACTTTATAAACACAATTTTATTGGTAAATGAAAGTTAAGAAAGAAAAAATCCAAAATGGAAAGAAAGACAAAGAAAGAATATTAGTTCTGCTAGCTTAGATTACTACACTGGTCTGGTTCTTATGGACCTTTTGGTCATGATAGTCTCAAGTTCGTATTAAACCTGCTGGCTTGAACAGACAACGCTTGGAGTTTGTTGGTTCATATGAGAGAATGAATTGGTTTGCTGGTGATGATCGAATGAACCAACCAAGCTCTTTTTATATAGGCAAGGGTGGCTGGATGTTTTGCTCCAGAGTCATAAATATAATGGACCGTTTATGACAGTTGGACAGAAACTAGCCCTCTTTTTTTACAGTTTCTGACCGTTTTGCATACGGAAGACTAGCTACATGTTAGCTATTTAAACATAATGGCTAGTCGTTTCTATCTGTTAGGCTAGCAACATGCAGCAGTTTCTACATGGTCTAGGTTGTTACTCATGAGTAATTACACCAGGCCTCTTAAATAGCTCAACAACTCCTATATAAGGTAGAGAGGTCTCTCTCGAATCTCTTCCCCATAGTATTCCTCATCTCTGAATTCAACCACCTAACCCATCTCAATTAGCTATTATTGCACTGCAACTTGCACTTACCTCGTGTAAGGTCGCAAGAGAGTAACCCATTTGTAACACAATGCGAACATGCGAAGTGCAAAGTGCGACATACTGCCTCACATGCCTATGCCCTTGCATCGAGACTGTGACCATGACCGTGTGCATGTGTGTGCAAGCGCACGCGCATGTTCCAATGCTTCGCGCTGGAATACACAAGCCTTGGTACTCCTCTGTCTCACCAAGAAAATATTAAGATACTCAACACCCTACTTATAAAGTATACTTTTTCTTCTCTACTATCCGATACGAGACTATTCCCAAAGGTGAAAAAAACAAGCATTTTCACAAACACTAATATATATATATATATATATATATATATATATATATATCTATATATATATATATATATATATATATAATTCTTTTTTATTTAAAATATTTTTAACCAAAATCATTTTTCCATAACAATCCCCACTTGTTTGAAAATAATTTTTTAAAAATAAGAGAATTTTTAGGCAAGATACAACTCATATGCATAAAAAAAGATATCTTTTAATTTAAATCTTTCATTAGTGTAAGCATCTCAAAGTTATATCAGAATTCCTGTTAGCCGTGGCTTTGAACAAGTTATTCCTAGATGATAGAGTCAAAAATACCACACACATAATCACTTTGTGTTATTTGAGTTCTTACAAATCTTGCTTAGCATGTTTAATGGTCATGTGTTTATCCTATTTCATGAACGATCTCAATAGAAACTCTCTCATGAGAGGCGGACCACCTTTAAGTTCATATAGTTGCTCGTTAGAATATGATTTGTAGTTTATGTGATTGGACCCACTATTGGCTTGTGAGTGTTAACATTGAATTGATCAGTTTAAATAGGCATATTAGTTTAAGTAAGCAATTGTGTTTAATTGAAAAAAATTATTTGGTCCTAATGACCCACCTCTAGGACGACCTTCATTCTATAGCTCTGCCAACCTTCTATGTGTAGCTGTGGTATCTTACACCACATGCAATTTCAATGCCCAAATATTGAATGCCATATAAATAGCAACTAAGTTCAAACGGTAAAAAGGGTAGAAAATGGCACCATCGATCAATTGACCATGGGCCGTTAATTAAACAAAACTCGTGCAAAATAGTCCAGTGAACTTGCTAGACAAATTTGGATAAGTTCGATCAATCGAGCCTGATCACTAGAGATCGATTGAGGATTCGCTTGATCGAATTCACCCAAAGACCATTGGTTTTGACCAGTTTTGTTTTCAACAGCTCAGAACCACTTTGAGCATTTTTATTATGTTCCAATTTGACTCTTAAGGCTAAGGGATGATCAATTTAAGGTTTACCTATTAAGATTATGATCATCTAAATGTTAAGGTTGTTTTAAGTCTAAGGGTTAGAGTCATCAAGGCACCTTATTTACATGTTCTTCATTCATTGATGCTTCATATATCTTATGTCTTTGGTCTTTAACTTCCAAGAGCTCAACCGACCACATGACATACAGACTTACGTGATTGACAAACAAGGTACACAAATCAGTGCACTAACAAAAGGAGCATATAAAGAAGAGCACGGGGCCCAATGTAAGCACATCTATCTACTTTATAATTTATCTTAACATATCCTAGCCTAGTTCTAGTATAGATTGCTACTGCCTAGCGGCTTCAGCTACAGTACCTTTGGAGTAGATTAAATATCCGCAACCTTAACTTGTAGGATCATGATCAAATAATTTTTGATTTAGCTGATCACACCCATTCGGTCACATCTTATTGATCACTCGTCTCGATCGTCTGTTCTGATAGATGAGTTAGGTATTTATCTTTCCTTTTCATTTATTTCTTTGGTTAGTTGATACTTTGTCGATTGCAATGGGGTATACATTCAAATATTAATAAAATTGATATTATTTAGCCTTCTTTTATTTATCTATACATTCTTATTCTTTTTAGGAATATCGGGTTGAAAGTACTAGTAAAAGAACAAGTTCTTAAGTCCATAAACGCACATTTATTGTCATAAGGCAAAAAGAATTCATTTAGAATGGCTAACCCATAACCTTTCATAAAGTGTCTGAACGCTAGGCACAACCGATGGTTGAGAGGATAACTGGATCTAGTGTCTAGTCTACATTCTACCTATTTCCACATGGGGAAACACCAACAGTTCAATCAAACCTTTATTCAAGTAGACTTTGGCAAGCACGCACATCATACTTACACATGAAAACCAAACACAGGCTCTCTTACACACTTATGGCATTGTTTGATTGAATTGGCAGCAACAATCTCATTGTATATTTGACCATTAATTGTTTTTATTTTTTACCTAGTCTTTTGTTCACTATTCGAATGTCTACACATACATGGATCTATGAATAGGGTTGCTTAATATCAATTTTTTTAAAAAAATAAACCATCCATGCCAATCCTGTATATGGACGGATCTAATTTACACATGACCCTAATTTGTCTACTGTAGATAGATGGATCTTTCGTATGGGGGTCTAATACCCAAAGCGTGCTCCAAAAGTAAGGCCTATTGGATTAAAATACTAACTGAAAACTTTTTATAGCACGTGCAATGATGAAGCTATGTAACTTTAAAAAGTTAAAAATCTATATGGCCCACCATATTGTTTGTGGGATATCTACTCCATCCATGAAATGATCTAGACACCCCTTCCAAAATAGGATGATGCGCAATACCCGAACCTAAATCCAAACTCAAAACGATATCTACTCCATCCATGAAGTGATCTAGACACCCCATCCAAAATAGGATGACTGCATGCACAATACCCGAACCTGAATCCAAACTCAAAACCTAAATCTTAGCTTAAGCCTTAATCAAGAATCCAAATTTTAGCCTAAGCTAAAACTCAAAATCGAAATTCCAAAATCAACAAAGTAGGCCTGTTTGGGAGTGTGGATTTGGAACCCCGTGGATTCGGAACCCCCTAGATTTGAAATCATCCTATTGTGTAATTGGCACCCTGGATTTGGAATCAACTTTAATCCAAAAGTAGCTACGCATGGTATATTTACAAGGGTTTGAATTTAATTAGTAAATCAACTTTAATATCTCTAATTAGTGACATATGTAATGTTTGACACAATGGTTGTGATAAGCCCGCTGAAATATACGCTTTGCCCGAAAATAATGAAATTCCAAGTATCGGATGGGCCACAAGCACAAGATCGTATCTGAGTAACTAACCAACGATTTTTAGCCGTTGATTTACATGGACAATGTTTGGACAGTGTTGATCATTATATTAAAGTAATTATAGTGATGCTATTGATAATCTAATTATTTTTGGATATCATTAGTGGGCCATGTGCCCAATAGAATAATAGTATGGTGACACACATGTAACACATGCAACTATTGAAAGGATTTTAGGTGTAATCCAAGTTCTCACCTTGGATTTCAAACCCCCTCTTTGAGTGTATTTGAAACCCCCAGTTACTTTATGCTGCTACCCTCAAATCAGCCCAAATACATGGTGCTAAATGACCCTTAAAACCTTGTCGAAGTCTATAAAAACACACAAAAAACTCTCCTAACCCAATCTAAACTGACTCGGGGCCTTAGAGTCAAACCTTCCAAATCCCAAAGTAAGGCCAAACTAATCTCTCTACATAGACTGTAACGCCCTGAAAATTGGGAGTCGAGCATAGACTCAACTCCCGAATTCCAAAGCATCACTTATGCAACATAGATAATGATGATTAAATGTTGTCCATAGTAGTACCTTAAACATGAATGGGATTATACCAAATAGCATATCATACTCCAGAGGCAATTAAAGTATGCTAGCGGAAGACTGTGATATGTATATAAACTGTACAAAAGTAATAGTAAGCCCTCAGAGTATGAATGTCACTAGGTTAAATAATTACAAGTTTAATTCAAAAACGTACAAAATCAGAAAGTGTAATGTTCTCTATCCAAAACCCTGTAGCCCCGTCAGCGCAACTCCAGGTATACATAGATCCGCCAGAGAGTTGCATATAGGAGAACTACTCCTCATCATCGTAATAGTCTGCCTCTGCCTCATAAGCATTGTCATCACCTGCAGCTAAGACAGAGTTTGGTTGGTGTTTAAAACACCGTCCTAGAACATGGGAGTGAGTGATCAACTTAGTGGAGCAATAAGGCAAAGGTTAACATAGTATCAATTCAATCAAGCAATAATGATAAAGCAATACAATCAAGCATCCCTAAGTACTCTGGTTAATACAAAAATGATTTGTATTAATGTTGCATGCCATCGCCTACACTCCCTTTGCGATCTTCCTCTTACAGTCACGGCATGCACCCCTTCCTCTGTGCTTAACACCAACGCCAAAGGCATATGCAATGCAGTACATGAGCGTGATTACCGAGTTCTTATTAGACCTTTTCATATAGCAGGATTGGGAAGCTAAGGCACCTCCCTTTATATCATAACCCAAACATTGATCCATTTAGGGTCGTCAATCCTAGTAGTCACATACGATAGATGGTTTCCAGGTCGCTACAGAGAGGCTTGTCACCGTCAGCGTAGGCCTGGTTTATACTTTAGTTGTTAAGGAAAGGCTCGTCACCTCAACGTAGTTTCTAGTGTATGCTCGAGGCCACTACGGGGCTCGTCACCTGATCGTAGGTCGACAGCTCGAATACAGTGTCCCATACCACCGTATTTGGTTCACGAGTCTAAGTTGCTCACTGGATACTACGGGGAGGCTTGTCGCCCCAATGTAGGCCGACAGCTCGACCACGGTGTCCCATACCACTATGCCCAGCTCATGAGTCTTAGCGGATTGAAGTACCAAGGTTAAACGGGATTTTCACTGGTGAGTTTGGTACCTTAGATTCAAGCAGTAGCGTCCATACATGGTGAACATATATCAGGTCAATCGGGTTACTTGACAAGCTTGACTAGTACGAGCGTACGTTGACTTAATCGACATGAAATGCATAAGCATTCCACATGGCATAACCACTGCCGTCAAACGACGTACGACTCAGATTCATCAAACGTATCAGTCGTGGTTAAATCAATTCGGCCACCGATCGTAAACCGTTACCGATTGCCTGGGCTACATTATGGCCCCAATCACACTTCAAAAATTAACATTCACGTGTAACAACCAAAGCCAGCATGTGACAACCAGATCTAAATATAAATCTTATTTAAGTATTTCAACATAACATATACTACACATGTTATAGTACATAGGCAGTTCATCCATCAATCACAAAGTAATAAGGTAGGTTACATAAAGAAAACTGTAACCATAGATAAGGGGATTGAGAATCTTATCTCAACACCCTCATTACATACATTTAAACCAGCATTTTCTCATTCAGGCATTTTATCAAACACTTAGTCTACATATATTACATATATGTAATAAATCAGTTAAAACACATGTTATAGCAAATCCTCCTACATAGGAGTTTTCATACGCACAACGATCATGTATTAGCAATCAATAATCATAACAAGCACAAATCATAATTCCATATTCATTCAAACATTTTAACAAATACTTAGAATGCATTCAAAATAGCTGAACCTACATATACGTGTAATATGTTGAAACATCCTAACTACGCATATGTGATAGCACTCAAGTCAGTCATAAATCATTGACTGACATTGAAAGCCTTGAAAACCATAACCTAAACATTTATAGTCCGCACCTTACGCCGGTAGACACGTAACGAACTTAATTCGTTCTCTAACTCATCGTCTATGGCACAACTGCAACCTATAGTATAAAATAGATTAGCTATTTCATCCTTTACCCTATTTGAAACCCTAAAATATGTTAGGGTTAGGATTTCTTACCCGAAAACGGAACCAGAAACGCTGGTATAGTGATACAGTAGCGGTGATACAATACGTAGAGCGGCAGGGAAGAATCTTTGCAGCAAACCTTAGCTTTTCCTCACACTTTCTCTCTCTTTCCTTCTCGTTCTTTTTCTCTTCTCTCACCTAGGGTTAGAAAATCGTATGTGAAGGATGAGAGAGGGTTTTAGGCCTTTAAATTAGCCCAGGACTAATGGAATGGCCCCAGGGCCAAGGTATACTTAAGTTATAGTCAAAGGGCGACAGTTTTGGTCCAACGGAACACTTCCAGAGGCCCCTTTTCCACATGCGGTCGGACTTAAGCTCTCTAACATTGGATCTAGGTCAAGTTAAGTTCTCGATCCAATTGGATTTATAGATCGACCGCGGAGGACCAGTTTCAGTTCAACGATCACCAGTATTCGATCAGGGCCACAAGTACACTGACATGTGTTGAAAATTTTCCCCAATCCGAGGGTGTAATTGGGTCAGATTCTGACGGTCTGAATCCTTAGATTTGACCTGCAAGTGCGACTTAATTCACTTAAGGTTTAGTTCATTTCCTAAAGATATTCGCATTTCTCACATACTTTGCTCCAGGCTCAAGATGTACATTTCGGCATACTATCTGGACTTGATGTCCAAGATGGTATCCAAGCCCAATAAAGCAGTTATAACCGTATAGTTTCACGGTAATCGGACTTCCGACATGTGGTCCAGGTCCAATACGGAGTTTCATGATGCTCCCGAGAGCAACTAGGTTTTGAGATGGATCCTAAGTTTCAGTGTAATATAGCGTAAATGACTCTACAAGTTTTGGGTCTTGCAGATCATATTTAAAGTGATCTAAGCTAATTTCACAAATAATCTCGTTTAACACTTAGTTAATTTTCGTCTAATTTCTAAAGGATTTGGTCCTGAGTGATTTCCGCCTGAGTTAGTACTCGGGTCTTGGTACGGATTTTTTCGAGACGTTACATAGACAAAAATTGGAAGTTACCATGTGGCCTATAATGATCCAAGAATATTAAAAGCACCTCAAGGTTCGAGATGGGTATGGCATTGGAAATCCTGATGTACTTATTGTAGGAACAACCAAGGGAGGCCTCAAGGATCGAGCCAACCACCAAAGCATCTAATGAAAATCTAATTTTCTTATATAAAAAGAGACTCCTCTCTCATTTTAAACACTACTAGAGTTTTTAGGATTATGGAAAGGAAGAAGGAAGTGAGAATTGGGTCACTATAGCTAGCCATGCACTCAGTCAATTTGAATTACCTTGACCATCGAAGGCAAGTAGAGTAGGGTAAGGATTTAAGACCTTGGACTGAATTTTTATTAGAAGATTATCGAGGTTCTTTGTTCACCTCTCAAATATCTAGCATGCACAGTCACCTTGGGCAACTCCCCATTGCCGTTTATCCAGTTCGTTTTGTTATGGGAAGATCCGAGTCCCTTTAATTCCGAGGCCCAAAGCTACACTAGTCAGGTTAGATACGTAAGAGTAAAAAACTAGGACCGATCTGGGGAAGATGGTCGAATCGGTCCTTATCAAACTCCTGCACTGAGATTATTGGTTTGGGTAAGCTAAGACCGAAACAATCGACATGAAGATCATGTAAGATCTCGGACCGCCCCACTACTGCCCAACCAGAAACAGGTAACTTGGTCACTCACATCAGTGTCACCCATTGCGGGAAAATTCGACTCGACAGGACAAGTCTGCCGTCTGCCTCAAAATTCGGAGGAGAGACCTCCTGAATATTCAATAGATAAGGAAAGCCAAGTCCGTCATGAGTCCAGGCCGGGGTTTGGCTCGGACTTGGGATGTGACTTCCATTCAACAACTCAATGGTGAAGGCTCATGTGCATGCTGGTCTAAGTCCGAGGCTTGGAATCAGGGCTTCTTTGGCCTGGGATCCCAAGCCGAGGCCGAGGCAGGATGAGGACGCTCCATGCGCTAAGCCAAGAAACTCCCTTAAACGGACATGACCGTTCATTTCACCCGCAGATACACACAATACGCTACACGATCCCCGGATTACAGACCATATCTCCACGATCCTAGTATCCCACTGATTGAGTGAATTGTGTCAAGATTAATGGACTTGGACCGTCCGATAGTCAGGTATAAATACAATGAGACTCCATTGCTATAGGTACGTAACATCTTGCACTCTCCCTCTACTCTTCAACTTAGACACAGTTTCCCTTTATCTGACTTAGGCATCGGAGGGTCTCCTGCTTAGACCAAGGTCTCCTTTGCTCATTACAAGTGTGCAGGTTCAAGAGGTTGAATTGATTCGGAGTTGCGAGTCCGAGTGGAGGGTGATCCAGATTTTGTCATCAACATTTTTTTGCGCCGTCTGTGGGAATCTGATACGAAAGGTCAGGTTCCTATCCTTAAACATAATGGTGAGAGGAAAGAAAAGGTTGTAGCTATGAAACCGGAGCAAAATGAGCAAACTCGTTCCTCTTCGCTACTTCACGCCGAATCAGCCTCAGGGCCTTCCCAGCGTTCTCGCAATCGGGCAAGCAAGTATTGGGTGATGCAAAGCGAGATACAAGCCCTACATGACGAAATTAACCAGATGAAATAGTAACAGGAGCCACACCACATCTTGCTGAGGAAAACCCTGTTCCTGGGCCGATTGGTCCGGTCGCGGAAGCTCACTCCACGCCGAGAAGTATGAGACCCGAGGAGCCTCAACGCCCACTCGCTCGGGCACCAGTTTCGGTTCACAATCCTCCCTCGACCCAATTTCGGCTCAGAACACAGCTACTCGAGCTCCGAAAAATGCTTCGGTCACCTCGGCCCTGGCACTTACAGATCTCCGCCATGAGTTGGAGCGGAGAAGGGGAAGGAGGACTCCCGAAATAGAAAACACCCAGGAGATACTAGCTGAGAATAAAGATCCTTGGGAAACACGGTTCGCATAGCTCAACAATAAAATTCTGACACTAAAAAAGATGCAGTAACCGTCATCAGTTTCTGCCGCCTTTTAGGCAATGATGGAAGAGACCAAGCCTCCCTTCACCTCGGCTATCATGAACGAGGTGATGCCGCATAGGTTCTGGATACCTCCCATTATTCAATACTCTGGGTTCGGTGACTCATCCGAGCATGTGGAAGCTTATCGTTCATTGATGTAAATCCAAACAGCAACAGATGAGATGATGTGCCGGGGGTTCTCGATTACACTCACAGGATCTGCTTAAAGTTGGTACCGTCAACTCAAACCCAGCTCCATTGGTTCCTTCGCAGAACTTAGCTGATTATTCCTTACCTAATTCATAAGTGGTAAGAAGAGTCGGAAGCCGAATATTCACCTGTTCACCATCAAACAAGAGCAAAGGAGTCATTGAAGGACTACATCGCTCACTTCAATGAGGAAGCGTTACAAGTGGAGGACTACGATGACAAGATGACACTCTCCGCCATGTTCGGTGGTCTGAAAGAGGGAAGGTTCACCTTCTCTATTGGGAAGAATCCGCCAAAGACGTTAGCCGACCTCATCGCCAGAGCTCAAAAGTATACTAACGCCGATGAATTCTCCAATGCCGGTAAGAATGTTCAAGTGACAGAGCCAACTAGCAAGGGAAAAAGGCCAAAGAACGAAGAATCCTAGCCATCTAGCAAGGGACAGGATGACCGCGCCCCTCGTGATCGTCGTCTAAGCAGGAAACCAGAGGGAAAATTCCATTCCTACACCCCTCTCAACACATCTATTGAGCAGATTTTACTAGACATCAGAGGACACAAGCTTCTAAATTGGCCAGTTTGTATGAAGGCTGACCCCGATCATCAAGATAAGCGCAAGTATTGCCACTTCCATCAGGATCACAGCCACAACACAGCTGATTACGTGGATCTCAAGGATGAGATCGAGACCCTTATTCGTAAGGGGCATTTGTGCCGATACGCTAAGGGAGAAAGAACTACTCGGAAAGAAGAGCGAGGGCAAGAGCAGTCGAATAACACCACGGAAGAGCTAGCCAAAATTTGCACCATCATTGGGGGCTCATCTGGTGGGGGAGATTCAAACAGGACTCGGAAAGCCCACTCTCGAAAGTATGATCTGGAACACTACATCCACTTGACTGAGCGTCCGAGCAAAGAACTCTGGGTTAGTCCATGCAGCATGACCTTCTTAGAAGATGATGCGCACGGGATCCAACATTCGCACGACGACACCCTAGTGGTTACTGTGACCATAGCCAACCATAAGGTATACTACATCCTGATCGACACCGGAAGCTCAGCAAATGTAATTTATTTCGAGGCTTTCGAAAGAATGGGGATTCCTACGTCACGCCTCAGACCTGTGAAGACCCCCCTGCACGGATTTACCGAAGAAAGGGTGATCTCTGCGGGAGCCATCTCCATCCATGTGACTGGGGGAGAAGGACAACATCAAGTCACCCTCATGGTAGACTTCCTCGTTGTTAATGTGCCATCAGTACACAACGTCATTTTAGGTAAACCTTCTCTCAATGCAATGAGGGTAGTCGTCTCCACCTATCACTTAATGATGAAATTCTCCGCCAAAGGAGGGATAGGCTACCTCCGAGGAGACCAGCGCGAAGCTTGGAGGTGTTATGCGATAGCAGTGAAGAAAGGATCCGTGAAGCAAGCACTCACCGTCTATATTCTAGATCCCAAGCACTCACCATCCATATAGATCCCAGAGGACCTGCGGAAGACTCATCTGTAGAAGACTTGGAGAAGGTACCACTCGACGAGGCAGACCCGAGCAAAATTGTTCATCTCAGAATATCATTGAACCTTGAACAACGGTTTGAAATGTTGACCTTCTTACGGCAACATAGAGACATCTTCGCATGGTCGCATGGGGACATGCCCGGGATCTCTCCGAATGTTATGGTCCATAGGCTGAATGTGGACCTGGATCATAAACCCGTGAAGCAGAGGAGGAGACCGTTCGATGCCGAGCCGTCGAAGCCATAGCCAACTAAGTCTCCATTCTGCTCGACACTGGCTTCATAAAGGAGGTACATTATCTCGATTGGATCACAAATGTGGTTCTTGTCAAGAAGGCCAATAAAAAATAGTGGGTCTGCGTAGATTACTCAGATTTGAATAAGGCATGTCCGAAAGATAGTTTCCCATTACCTCGGATTGATCAACTAATGGACAGTACAGTAGGCCACGAACTACTCTCCTTCCTGGTCGCTTACTCCGGGCATAACTAGATCGCAATGCATCCCCCAAACAAGCAAAAGACTACATTCGTCACTGACAAGGGACTCTACTATTACCAGGTCATGCCATTTAACCTGAAAAATGCTGGGGCAATGTATCAAAGACTGGTGAATCAGATGTTCGCTAAACAGATCATGCGTACTATAGAAGTTTATGTCGACGACATGCTTGTGAAAAGCATTAAGGCGTCCAATCACTTGGCAGATCTCGGAGAGACTTTCACTATCCTCCGAGAATATCAAATGAAGTTGAATCATATGAAGTGCGCCTTCGGAGTCGATTCTAGTAAATTCCTCGAGTTTCGGACTGTCAAGGAGATACAATGCCTCACTGGACGAGTAGTAGTGCTCAAACAGTTCATATCCAGAGCCACGAATAAATGTCTCTCCTTCTTTCAGCAGTTGAAGGGTCATAAGAAGGAAAAATGGACATCGGAGTGCGAATAGGCCTTTCAGCAACTAAAACAGTATTTAGGTTCACCACCCTTACTGTCTAAGCCCAAAGAAGGCGAGCCCCTGTTCCTATATCTAGCGGTCTCTGCCTCGGCTGTCAGCTTGGCACTGATTACAGAGGTAGGAGGCAAGCAACATCCCGTTTATTATATGAGCAAGGTCATGGTGCTCGCCGAGACGAGATATCCTGTCATGGAAAAGTTAGCACTCTGTCTCGTTGTCTCGACTCGAAAATTACGTCCGTACTTCCAAGCCAATTTTATCGTTGTCTTGACCGACCCCCCCTCAAGAAAATCCTCCATAGGCCCAAAGTATCGGGTCGGTTAACCAAGTGGGCCATCGAACTTGGGGAGTTCAACATTCAGTTCTAACCGAGGACAGCAATCAAAGGCCAAGCCGTAGCCGACTTCATTACAGAATTCACCACCCGGAACAAAGGTGAGATCAGTGCCAAAGTCGAGATGACTCCTTCGCCCGATCAGAAAGCGATATCTGAACCGGGATGGGTTCTCTATGTAGACGGGTCGTCCAATGCCAAGCTTGCCGGAGCAGGAATCGTCCTGGTCTCGCCCGATTCCACATCCATCCAGTACGCGATCAGACTCGATTTCAAAGCCTCTAACAATGAGGCAGAGTATGAGGCTCTGCTGGCCGGACTCAAGCTAGCGGCTAGCCTGGGGGTCCAGTCGCTCCAGGTACGGTGTGATTCTTAGCTAGTTGTGAATCATATCTCCACCGAATACGAGGCCAAGGAGACTAGGATGATCGCTTATCTAGACGAGGTAAGAATATTGATAGAAAGATTCTAAAGCTACACTATCTGTCAGATTCCTAAAGCAAAAAATTCCTGGGCCGACGCCCTAGCGAAGCTGGCCTCAACCATGAAAGGAAAGATCCCGCGAATCATTCCCATGGAGTTCATAGAACATCCAAGCATCGACCAGACGGAGAAGAAAACGGTCAATCCAGTAAATGATACTCCAAGATGGATGGACCCGATTTATAGCTACCTCACATCCGGTGAGGTTCCTCTAGATAGGTTGGAAGCAAGGCGTCTGAGAGTCAGAGCAGCGCGGTATGTAGTCTTGGATGGAATATTGTATAAGAAAGGGCATTTGTAGCCCTACCTTAGGTGTCTCCGACCCGACGAGGCAGATTATGTGATTCAAGAGATTCACGAAGGAATTTGTGGAAACCACTCTGACAGACAAGCCCTAGCCCTGAAGATACACCGACAAGGATATTTTTGGCCGACCATTAAGGAGGACTCGAAGTATTATGTTTAAAGGTGCAACAAATGCCAACAATATGCGGCTGTGCCGAGGCAACCCGTAGAGGAAATGACTCCCATGAGCGGCCGTGACCGTTCGCTCAGTGGGGATCGATATCATCGGCCCCCTGCCCACAGGAAAAGGGCAAGTCAAGTTTACTATTGTAGCAGTCAACTACTTCACCAAGTGGGCCGAGGCCGAACCCGTTGTAAAGATCACAGAGCAGAAGGTGATCGATTTTGTTTGGAAAAACATCATCTGCTAGTTCGGGATCCCACGCACCATTGTATCTGATAATGGCAGGCAATTCGATAACGATAAGTTCCGAGGGATATGCTGGGGGCTCGGCATCAGTAATGAGTACTATTCGCCTTGGCACCCACAATCCAATGGATAAGTAGAAGCTATTAACAAGGTCATCAAACATCACCTTAAGACAAAATTGAAGAAAGCAAAAGGCAATTGGACCGAGGAGCTCCCATTTGTCCTTTGGGCCTATAAGACCACAGCTCAGTTGTCTACTGGGGAGAATCCATTTTCGCTTTCTTACAGCTCAGAGGTAATGGTACCGGTCAAAATCAGCCTCCCTACAGCTTGAGTCAGAAATTATCAAGAAAACCAAAACACCGAGCAGATAACAGCCAACCTGGATCTACTTGAAGAAGCCATAGAAACTCTAGACTTTGGGTCGCTGCTTGACATCAACAGGCTGTGCAATTCTATAATTCCAAAGTCAAGACGAGGCGGTTCCGCCCAGGGGACTTAATCCTTCGCCAAGTCTTCCAAAACACCGCTGAACCGGGGGTTGGAGCTCTCAGACCTAATTGGGAAGGGCCATATCGTGTGGTCAGATCAACTAAACCTGGCTCGTATCACTTAGAAGATCTTGAGGGTCATCACCTCTCCCACCCCTGGAACGCCGAGCACCTGAAAGTTTACTATCCTTGATGAAATGACCTTTAAGGCCCCCAATAAGTGTACGCCTCCGAGCGGCTAGACTTTAAGGCTCTCAATGAAACTCACATTCCAAATAAATCTACTTGAACGGACTATCTACTATAAATAAGTTGCCTCTCATAAGTAGGAGCCAACTCAGCGAATTGATCTCTTAAATAAGGGGTTAGTACGTTATCCCACGAAAATTGTACAGGGCATCTCCTCATGTTCAAGGGAAAAGCCAAATAGATGATCTGACTCCCTGACAGAGGCATCGGTTCATCGCCTGACCAACAAGCTTACCTAACGTCGCTCACCAATCGTGGGAGGATCTAATCCCCTGGGGGTCCGGACCTAACAACAATGATATAACAAAATTCAAAGTTCTACAAAATGGCACTAAAACGAGCTGACCCATCAAAGGGTCGGTTGGGCAACGCCACAAAGTAAATCGACTTGTCAACAGATCAGTTCGGCAATCAACAATCAACATCCAAGAACTAACTATGGATTAATATATAAAAAATCATCATTCATATGCCCTCTCCAGAGGGTCAAAAAATATTATCCATCAAATCATTCACCAAAAAGGAATTAAGTTCAGAAAAGTCATAAAAAGAGAAATATTGAAAACTATGCAGTCCGAGGAGGATAAGGAGCTTGAGAGCCAGGGGCCTGACCTGGGCAAGCATCTTCAGAGGGCTTCTCTCCTGTGTCTTTAGGTAGTAGAGGTTCAAGGTTGAGGTCTGAGTATAAATTTTGGACCGTCTCAATACACGCGTCGAAGCCATAGTTGTAAAACTTGTTGGCTTCGGCAGCCCTTTCTTCTGAAGTCTTAAAGGCATCAATCGCAGCAGCCACCACCATGGCCAGGGAGGCCTCGTCTTCAGTTCACTGAGCCTCCTTCGCTAGGAAGATGGCTCGGCTCTGTTCTTCTGTCGCCTCGGCTCTAGTCCGCTCCAGGACTTCTCTCAATCGGGCATTCTTCCTTACAAGCGAGTCCGCGTGGGCCCTGGCCCAGGTCAGCTTGGTAGTGGCAGTACCGCATCGGGCTTCAAGGTCGCCCACGACCCCCTAAAGCTGGAGCTCTCGAGCTGTCCCGTCCTCAAGCTTTCGATGTAATTCCGCCTGCTCTATTCAGAGGAAGGCCTCCTCATCTCGCAAGAGCCTGGCCTCGCCCCTGAGGGCCTCCACCTCAGCATCTTTCTTGGCAGACTCTTTCAATCTCTCCCGAGTCAGAAGGAGCCTCAGGACGAACTGAACAAAAAATAAAAGAATGAGTATCTGAATACGGCAAAAATAAAAGGTAAGGAAACTCAATAGAAGTACCCAGTAAAGGACTGAAGCTATGTCGTTGACCAAAGACTCATCCGACTTGGTAAAAAGATCAACAATCTCCTCCTCTGGGGTGTGCTTGGAAGCCTAGCAGACCAAATAAGACATGTGATAGCTCGGCTGGAACCTCTCTCCGCTCGTCCCCACCTGAGCTAATCCTACCACTTCCTCAGCACCAGTCTTGCTGCCTGTTGAGGCTTGAGCCTCTGCCCTGAGATCATTACCAATCTCGAGAGGGGAGAGCATGACGTCAGCCATCCGAATGACTTCTTCATATTCGGATGAGGAAGGAATAGCTATACAGGGTTCGAGGGCTGCGGCAGGTGCTTCAACGACCCGAGGGGCAGTCTTAGCATTATCAGCAACGACAGGTGCTACAACCGGAGCTGCAGCAACAGAAATTGAAGCCGCAACTAGAGCTACAGCAACAGAAACTGAAGCCGCGGCTGGAGCTGCAGCGATAGAAATTGAGGCCGAGGAGCCCTTGCCGCGAGGAGCCGCCTACCTCCTCTGAACTATCGTCTTCGTTTAGGGCTCAGCCCTCAGCATCTCGTCAACGGTCGGGGCGGCTTTCCTCCTCCGGGACCCAGCAGCCTCGGCCATGCTTACGCGCGAAGTAATAATTCAGCAACTAAGTTAAGAGATTCAATCTTTCCAAAAGTAAAGAGCTAAAGAAAGACTTACTAAAGGAAGTGTGGAGCGATTTGGACTTGCAAAGTCCGGTCTGGTGAAGGTTGGTGGCCGTGATCAGATTCGACCAGGAGCAGAGATCTCCTGAGCACGCCCTGGCCTTAGCAACCTGATTCTTCAGGTCCAAAGTGAGGAGAGGCGTACCCCTCGGGAAGTGTACAGAAGTAAAAGAAAAACTTTAGTCCGGCTACAACAAAAGGGAGAAGGATATAAAAAATATGTGCGAGGTCCGACCTGGTGTAGTGAATCGGGTGGGGACCCAAGTCATCAAATTTTTGAGCTCCACCACCGGTGCTTCTCATTCACCCGAAGCCTAGAACCATTTGTTCTTCCAGTCCTTATTGGAGGACCGAAGATTCATGACCAACCTCGACCCCTTACTGCCCCGAGTCACGAAGTAGTACCACGGCTCTTGGCTATCATACTTGATTAGATACAAGCACATCAGCTCCTCTGGTGTCAACTCCGGGTTCCCGACTTGACGCCAGATGATAAAGGAAGATATTAAAACCTTCTAAGCGTTGGGGGCGAATTGGCTGGGAGCTAACCCTAGGTAGGCCGTCAAGGCTCGAACGAAAGGGTGTAGAGGAAGTCGAAGCCCACATTGCAGAGAGCAAAGGAAAATGACGACCTCCCCTTTGGCAGGTGCGCCAGCAGTGTCAAGGGGCTCTGGTGCCCTTATCTGCACGGAGTCTGGAATCTCAAACTCCTAGCGGATCCACCCTATTTGAGACTCCATCAGCACGGAGCCTCCTGGGACAGCCTCTGAAGCCCGCTTGCCCACTCGCAAGCATCTCGGTGACCCCCGCAGTTAAGTCTCGGGGGGCTCGGGTGGCTTTCTTCTTGCCGGCCTGATGGGTCTGAGCCCCCGCCTCTTTATTTCTTTGAGGCTAAGGGAAGAGAGGCACTGCTTCCAAGGGGTCTTCAGATGCCCCTCTCCTGTCATCTAAGCTCGCCGGCTCAGAGTCGACATAATCTTCTCGAACCATATCTAAGTCAGATGACATCTTATCAAGAAGAGAGAAGAATGCTAGAAGAAGGATGGACTCACCGGATGTTCATGGGGAATCACCTCTGCTGTAAAATCCCTGATCGATCGGAATCGCCTTGCCGGAAGCTCCGAATCGACTGGAATCGCCTTCGTTGGAAATCACCTCCTAAGGGAATTGGTAGCCACGTGAATTCAAAATGCATAAATGAGAAGTGGTTCCGAAAATGCTGAGGTTTAAATAGCCTGTAAAGATTCCTCGCATTAATGTCGTGGCATGATGGGCGCAACTGAATTGTCGCGAGCTGATTCCGGGATACATGTGGCCATAGGCTATTGGCTCAGGCCCTGCAAAGCGGCGTGCGTCCGATATTGGGCAATGAACTTCGAGCAGCAGAAGCGGCACTCAAGCAGAGGAAGCGTCACTCAAAACATCTCCCATGGCACACGTGGCAGTCGACCATAGGCTCAACAACGATTCGAGATCTTAACTGTCGCCACGCGTCTGCTGGGTGTTAACTCGTGGATAAGAAAGCCCCGAGGACGTGACACTTTGAATGTAGAAGTCATAATGGCAACCGCACGCATGAAGGATATAACAGGAGAAATGGTTGATCTTCCGCATGTGTTTACTCTCCGAGTCCGTGTCCGAACTTGGAGAGTAGGGGGCTTTTGTCATGGGAAGATCCGAGTCCCTTTAATTTCAAGGCCCAAAGCTACACTAGTCAGGTCAGATACGCAAGAGTAAAACACTAGGACAGATCTGGGGAAGATGCTCGGCTCGGTCCCTATCAAACTCTTGCACCGAGATTATTAGTTTGGGTAAGCTAAGACCGAAACAATCAACATGAAGATCATGTAAGATCTCGGACCGCCCCACTACCGCCCGACCAAAAACGGGTAACTCGGCCACTGACATCAGTGTCACCCATTGTGGGAAAATCTGACTCGACGGGACAGGTCCGCCGTCCGCCTCAGAATTCAGAGGGGAGACCTCCTGAATATTCAAAAGATAAGGAAAGCCAAGTCTGTCATGAGTCCAGGCCGGGGCTCAGCTCTGCTCAGACTCGGGACGCGACTCCCGTTCAACAACTTAACGACGAAGGCTCATGTGCATGCTGGTCTAAGTCTGAGGCTTGGAGTCAGGGCTTCTTTAGCTTGGGATCCCGAGCCAAGGCTGAGGTAGGATGAGGACGCTCCATGCGTTAAGCCAGGAAACTCTCTTAAACGGACACGACCGATCGTTTCGCCCGCAGATACGCACGATACACTACACTTTCCCTGGATTATAAACCATATCTCCATGATCCTAATATCCCACTGATTGAGTGAATCGTGCCGAGATTAACGGACCTAGACCGTCCAATAGTCAGGTATAAATATAATAAGACTCCATTACTACAGGTACGCAACATCTTACACTCTCCCTCTACTCTTCAACTTAGAACCAATTTCCCTTGACCTGACTTAGGCATCGGAGGGTCCCCTACTTAGACCAGGGTCTCATTTGCTCATTACAAGTGTACAGGTTCAAGAGGCTGAATTGATTCAGAGTTCACGAGTCCGAGTGGAGGGTGATCCAAATTTTTTCATCAACACATTTCACATAGCAATATATTATCTCTATTCACCAAGTGCATACATTTATTTTGGTTGATAATATTTGGTGTTGTATTGATAGATCCTAACTCATCAGAAATTAAGGACTGATCTTATTTCTTCCTTTTTACGCTCAAGCACAATGACTAATTCCTTAATTTTGATTGATGTCGAGTGTATCATTTTTACAATCATGGTTGTTGTTGTGCTACAACTCAACAACTCTCTAAAATCCTAAAAACTTCCCACATATTAGAGATTGCATGTTACTACGGGGTGAATGGAAAATACAAAAATCTTTTTGATCCAAAACTCACGTGAGCCACACAACATAAATTTAGACATTTTAGGCTCATTTTTGCATAATTTTCAATAGTGTGGCCCATCTAAGTTTGATATTAGTATGGTCTTTTGGATTTATAATGCAAATAGTGGTTCTCAGTAGATGGATGGAGTGGATGTCACATGTACAACATGGTGGGTCCCACAGGCTTGGGTGTTTTATGTGTTGTTCAAAACAGGTGTTGTAGACAATTTCTGTCCATACTCCGAACCGTAACTGTTGGATTGGTGGACCTGCAATGGAGCGTATAAGCAATTAGTAATCCACCTTAAATAAAAGAAAAGGTCCATTAATAAAGGGTTTTTCAGTCAATATTATTTCAAATATTTGACCAAACTACAATGGTTCCACCATTTTGGATGGTTCAGATCAAAGATAAATGCCATGTGTACAATGGGAGGTCCTCCCTACCTAAAAATGAAAGGTAATGGCCATACACACTGATGGTAAACCCGAGCATGTGTATAATTATAAAATTTATACATGCAATGGGCTCTACTCTTTTCTTTTCTTTTTGCCACTAACAAAAATCAATTGTTGGGACTTTTCTAACCATCCGAAGAATGAATCCTTTTACAAGTTGTCCTCCGGTTAGTCCTGGTCATGCCAGAAAAGGACCAGATCCACATTCATGCATTAGATTAGAGGACTCGCAGTAGGGTCTCGTCGTGCATTTTTGTTAGGGTTGAGGCGAAAAGATAGAACAACTAATCACTTAAAGATGGGCTTTAGGCGCATTACAATGTCGCTATCTTTAAGGTGATATTTGCACCATACTGGTGATTAAATCAATTTGCAAAAGGGTTACAGCAAATCTGCCTCCAAGATACAATAAGCCTCTTCTCCCGGACCGGAGAAATATGGGCTTCGGCCTGCAAAACTGAAAAATCGCACCCTGAAAACACTTTTACAGCATACACCCCTGACTTATGTGTTATTACAGTTTAACCCCTGAAAACTGTTTACAATTTATTGCTTGAAAAACTGTTTATAGTTTAGCACCGGAAAACTGCAACTTTTTAAAAACCATTTAAAACCATAAATGAAGAAGAAGAAGAAGATGGAGAGGAGATTGTTGGAATTGTTGTATTCAGATTGACTCAAAGATGAGTTTATATAGAGTCCCAAGAGATGTTTTAAGATCATTTTTATGGAAAGGCATATTCTTCCCTGGTGTCTTGTCAACAATGGCATCCCTCCACCATTAATGGCATTTTTTCATCACCATTTCGAATTCAAATGATATTCCATTTACCAAGAGGCACCACCATTCACAAATGAATGGTCACCAACAATCACCAAAAGCCCCAACCCTTTTTCTAAATTCTCTTTTATAAATTAAAAAAAAAAAAAAAAAAAACTTTTCTTATTTTGAAAAAACCCAACAATCCCCCACTATTTTTCAAAATAAAGAGGTCAGGGTTTGTAAGGAAAATATGTGCATATGAGAAGGTATCTTATGAATTTGAACCTTCACTTAGTGTAAACAAATTAAAGTTGTATCAGAATCCTTAGTGACTATAGTCTTGAACTAAGTAGTCTATATGACAAAATCGGACATGTCACACACACACACATATTTCAATTGTCACGTGTTCTAAAATTATAGCATATTAACGGCCTTATGCTCTGTCTTGGATTCATGAGTTCATGAGAGTAGCCAAAACTCTTGAACATCATGTTCGCACTCCAAGTATAGGGTTGTGATGCAGTAATAATCTCGGTAAGACCGAGGTCGAATCCACAAGGACTAAACCTTGTATGTAATCTGAAAGTAACCAGAACTAGAACTAGACGAAGATGTAATATAAACCGGAGAAAATTTAGGGGAATAATTGTGAATTTAATTAACTAAAACTTGTGAAATTCAAAGGTGGGAAACTAGGGTGCCAAGGATCCACTTGTAGCAATCAGGGAGATTTATGCTTGATTCACAAACACAACTGGATTCAGAGTCCCATCCTCATCCAGATGGAAGATACTTCATTAAAAATAGTTATGAACATCCTTTGATCTAATCATCAATGGATAAGAGGTATGAGAATTATACTTGATTCCATCATAAGGCCATGCCCATAAGACAAAACAAACAACATAATCTAACCAATCCACATCCATCTGAGAGAGTTATGAACATTAGGAAGGGTTCCATCATCTAACCATGCCCAAGAGACGATGGTGAACAATGGGGCCTCCTAACTTCATAATCATAATAATGAAATGGACATGATCAAAGCTATCATAGATCTATTATAATTTAAGTCACAACAAACCATTAAAAATTAAAGGCATTCCTTATAATCAAACTAGAATTAACATCAGTTCATCCTAAACCTAAATCAAAAGGTATAAAGAAAAATCTCCCATCTCACTACAAGCTTCACCTCTTAGCCCTAGCTAAGAGGTTTAGCCCATCATAGACATGGTGAACTCAAATCTCTTAAAGGAAAACATTAAAGAAACAAACCAAGGAAGGAAGAAAAAGGAGAAAAAAAAACTCTTGTTGTCATCTCCATGATCTCTCTTTCTCTTCCCTTTTGCTCCACGACTGATTGGATGCCTCTCTCGTCCGTCTCTCCCTCTCTTTATAAGGCTGGTAGGTTGGTTAGAGTGGTCGGTTGCATAGCTTTTATACAGCAAACAAGGAGTTTCTTAAAACTCCTTCTTTCGCAGCAAAACACAAAATGACTTGCGTTTGGAGTGGCTTTAGGACGGCAGATCGTCCCAAGATCTTGTTTGGCCTTCAGGGATGGGGTTGTGGCCCCCTTCTCGAGCTTTTCGACTGTTCGGATCAAAGATCCAACCATCATCTGGGCCGTACATGCCCTGTAACGTCTGGAAAAACTGGACGTGCGTAAGGTGCGAACCGTCTTGCACTGCGAACGACTTCGAGTGGGACACCATCATCATACATCTTCATGATCCGCACCATTCATTGAATTCAGAGGGCTAAACTGACCATACCCTGATTTGCGACCCAATTTTCTCGAACGGTGCATGTACATGAAGTCTCAAACGCAGGACGGACGGCTAAAGCACAGATTCAGTGGGTCGCATCATCGGAAATAAAAAACCATTCCTTCTGCACTGAAATTCCACTTCGAACCCAATGAAAGGAATGGATTCTCCGTTTGCATCGATCAAGGGCCCACCAACCACAGCGCAAGAAGCATCGTGCTGGCTCTATTCGCAGACAGAGCTTACGGACAATCCTTGTGGGCCACCATCAAGGTCCACATAGATGATCCAGACCATCCATCCTGTTTGGGGCTCCTTTCAATCCAAAACCACAAAGTCCAAAGGATCCATGCAAAATGTAGCGTGTGCAGCACAGTCGCAAAGGAAGCTGGTTCTTGTTAAAACCAGTAAGATCTTAGTTGTTCTGCGATCAACGGGCCATTCCCTAGTGCGATCAGGACTGTTCAAACTACTTTCAGAGGGCAATCGACCATTGTCAAGGAGCCTGAATGGCTCAGATCCCACAGTAGATTCTCTCTTGTGCCAAACCGTGGGTCGAGCATAAGACAAGTGCGGTTTTGTGTAAAGGAAAAGTGCGTACGGGTTACGCACTCCAGCTGACCTTCTCCAGCTCTCGACCGACTTCCTTTGCTTATAAAAAGGAGAGAGAGAGGATGTGTAAAGGCATCCAGAATCGTGGGAAGAGAGAGCGAGAGAGAGAGAGAGAGAGAGAGAGAGAGAGAGGTGGCCAGCCAGGAATTTTCCTTCATCCTTCTTTGTTTTTAGTTTTTTCCCCTTTCCTTGATGTTATTTTCTTTAAGTGTCTTTAGCCTAATCATGTCTATGGTTAGCTAAACCTCTTAGCTAGGGCTAAGAGGTGAAGCTTGTAGTGAGATGGGAGACTTTTCTTTATGCCTTTGATTTAAGTTAGTTGAACTGATTTTTTATTCTAGTTTGATTATAAGGAATGCTTTTGTTTTTAATAGTTTGTTGTGACTTAAATTATAATAGATCTGCGATAGCTTTAGGAATTTTCTATGCATGCGTAAAGGTTATGATCGTAGGAACCCTGTTGTTCACCATTGTCTCATGGGCATGGATGGATGATGGAATCCTTCCCTATGTTCATAACTCTCTCAGATTGGATGTGGATTGGTTAAATTTTATTGTTTACTTTGTCTCCTGGGCAAGGTTTTTTGATGGAATCAAGTCTAATTCTCATACCTCTTGTCTCTTGAAAACTAGATTAAAGAAAGTTCAGATTTGATTTTTAAGGTTATATCAAGCATAGATCTCCCTGATTTCTACAAGTGGATCCCTGGCACCCTAGTTTCCCACATTTGAATTTTATAATTTTTGTTTAATCATTCACCATTATTCTTTCATATTCACCTGATTTAGATTACATCTTCATCTAACTCTAGTTCAAGTTACTTTCAGATTACGTACAAGGTTTAGTCCCTATGGATTCGACCTCGGTCTTACCGAGATTATTACTACATCGTGACCCTATACTTAGGGTCCTACAGTGATGTTTTCAGAGAAATCCACCTCATTCATTGGATTCTTGGCGCAATTTCAGTTAAAAAGGAGTGGTTTTGGTTGAGTTTTGGTGCAACCCACTATATCAATTCACCTCATTGTTCATCCTGCGTTTTTCGTCGATATACGTGTGTACATGTGCATGGGAGCAAAGGGAATCCATGGGTACGGTCGGTTAGGCCTCCTCGACCCAATGGACGGTCCTGATCGTCCGTGTGGTGGACGATGGTGGCCCACTATCAATTCCAGCGGACGTCTGTCCGTTGTTTGCGGAAGGAAGACAATGAACAACAGGAATTCGGTCGAGTCAAGGACACTTTGACCGAATTCCGGGTCTGGTGTGCGGCCAGTGTCTGTATGCTATGCACACGCACACCACTCAAAGTGTGGTCCACAGTGATGTCTTGATACATCTGCTCCGTCCATCCTCTCTCTCATCTGATTTAAGGGTTTGAGACAAAAATTGAAGCATATCTAGATATTAGGTGGGCCCCAGATCAGTGATTTATGGGATGATTTGTCCGTTGGGCCACTTCCACAAAGATCCAATAGCTAAAATTCGATGTGTAAGGTTAATTTATGGTCCTCAAGCCAGATATAAAGTTTCGAGCCAAACGGATGATGGAAACCCTGTGATCTTGCATTCAGGATGACTTTCAGGCCTTTTGGACTTCAATTGCTTGATTTACTCAGATCTTTGGCCTATAAATTTTTCGATCTCACTCCCTTGGGGCCCGTCCCTTGCCTTAGTGATTTCTGAGCATTAAATCTATGCTTTTAGCACCCTTTTCCAGTCCAGGCTCCTAAAGTCACCTTGCAACACAAACACGATTAAAATAAGCCGTTAAACAGTATCATGTTCATAAAATCAGGTAATAACTAGGGTCTAATATATAATATTTGACCCTCAACACATCAGGAAGCATCCCCAGTTCCAATACTCATATAGGTGAGTCCTTATGAATGCCCCTACAACAATAGCACCATTGAAAGGACCGATTAAGAGTAGCTGTTCATCCTCTTTTTAATCATTATAGGTACCCAGTACTATACATACATCCAGGAATGAAACTGATAGAAAACGTACAGTGCTACTTCAGATACTTCTTGCGAGGTACTTTTCTCATTGAACCTATTAACTTAGGTTGGGTTTTCCTCATCTGGTGTCTGTGAAATTGGCTTAAGTCTCATTTCTCTTTAATTTTCTACTGACAACATCCCTTGCTAGTCCCTTGGTGAACAAGTCCGCTAGATTTTGAATAGATCGCACATACTATATTGTTATAACACTATCACCAAGTAGTTTCCACACAAAACTACGTTGATTTTTGGCAGTTTTCTTAAAGTGGCCAGAGATTTTATAAAAGAAGTAGGACCCTTCTTGGAAGTGTTCTTTTCGAACCATTAGTAATTAGGTTTGAGCCGATCATCTTTCTTCAGAGGTGACTTATTTGATTCCTGATTCACACTCTTCTCGACTATATTAGCGTTACTTAGGATCTCATGTTGTTCTTCCATTTTGTCACGGAATCAAGATTCTTATTCTATTTCAAGAAACATTAGGAGATCATCTAAGGACATTTTTTCATTTTTCTGTTTTAAAGATTTTCTAGTATCCTTCCATTTAAGTGGAAGTTTAGCTATAATGGTGGATACTTGAAAGGATTCGTCGATATTAGTGTCATTGGTAATAATCTGTTGGATGATGACCTGTAACTTATGTACTTGATCAAGAACATGTTTTCATCCAACATTTAGAATTTTAAAAACCGACTTATAATGAATTTTTTGTTGCCTTTGTCCTCTTATGTGTATTTGGTGAGCAGTGCCTGCCACAAATCCTTAACAGTCTTCTTTTGACAGTAAATAATATACAACGAATCAGAAAGAGCATTGAAGATATAACTTTTGCTATGTAGTTGTTACATTCCCAATCTTGTCACTTTTGAATTTGTTCCGTCATATCATTGTTAGATGGTGGTGAAGGAGGATCTTGAGTGAACATGTGATCCAACTTAAGTGATGTGAGAAAGAGATGCATTCTCGATTGCCATCGAAGAAAATTTGAGCCATCGAACAGTGTAATTCGAATAAAGTTAGGAAGACCCATAGAAGAGGCCATAATATTGCATTAAAATTGTTAGGGTTGAGGCGGAAAGATAGAAAAACTAATCACTTAAAGATAGGTTTAAGGCCCGCTATGATGTCGCTATCTTTAAGGCAATATTTACACCCTACTGGTGATTAAACCAATTTGCAAAAGGGTTACAGTAAATCCACCTCTAGGATACAATAAGCCTCTTCTCCAAGACAGAAGAAATGTGGGCCACGGCCTGCAAAACTGAAAAACCGCACCCCGAACATACTTTTACATCATACACCCCTAACTTATGTGATGTTACAGTTCAACCCCTGAAAATTGTTTGCAGTTTACTGCCTGAAAAAATGTTTGCAGTTTAGCGCCTGAAAACTACAACCTTTCAAAAGCCATTCAAAACTGAAAATGGAGAATGAGAAGAAGATGGAGAGAAGATTGTTGGAATTGTTGTATTCAGATTAACCTAAAGATGAGTTTATATAGAGTCACAAGAGATGCTTTAAGATCCTTTTCATGGAAGAACATTTTCTTCCCTAGTGTCTTTTCAATAATGGCATCCCTCTACTATTAATGGTATCTTTTCATCACCATTTTGAATTCAAATGATGCTCTATTTACCAAGAGGTACCACTATTCACAAATGAATGGTCACCAACAATCACCAAAAGCCATGACCATTTTTCTAAATTCTCTTTTATAAATTAAGGAAAACTTTTCTTATTTCGAAAAAACCCAGCACTTTGTACCCTGCCTTTGGATCGATTCTGGATATGTCCATATAAAATAAGGGCATCTATGACATTAGAGCTACTTGATATAATGGGTTATATCTCAAACACGTATAATACATTAACGCGTGTGGTGCATTAGAGGGCCCCCCTTGTATACATGTATTGTTGGTAAAATTTACAAAATAATATTTTTTTTTGTACACTATGGAATCCGAAAAATCCAAGTTGATCTAAAATAAAGACAGGCTGAAACTCGTTTGGGACGTTGTCCTTAAAGTGTTATTTGCCCCTACTCAAGTGAATTGAGTATGCTGATAGGTTACAGGCAAACCACTTCTAGGATACGACGAGCCTGATGTGGGTCTGCGTTCAGCAAACACGAAGGCCCACTACTAGAACTCTGTTACACACAGTCTGGTAGAAATACAGAAAAGAAAATTCCCAAAAAGAAAAAGAGAGAGAAGATGTCTGTAAGTAAGACCACTGCACTGGTCTATACTTCTTGTTCTTCAGCTATTGGTTCAATTGAACCGTTCTAAACCACACCGCTGGTCTGTTCTTTAAGCAATGGTTCAACCTTACTGTCTTACTGGAGTCACTGGAGTATATAAAAGAAGTGGCTATCTCAATTCGTATGGATTTGCTAGAGTGGGTTGAGAGATGGTTTAGAAACCCATCCAGGCCCTGTTTATATAGGCCGTGGTGGTTGGAGGTTATGGTCCAGGGAAATAAATTTCATTGACCATGCTGTTGGAGAAAATTAGCCGTTTATAGCCGTTTTCTAACTGTTGTGCATGATACATAGTGTAAAGTGTCCCACTAGCGCCTCTACAGCCACACTGCCTCACATGCCCACGCCCTCGCACCGAGCCCATGCCCGAGCGCGCGGGCAAGTCCCATAATCTATGGACTATGTGGGCAAATAATAAGGTACTCTACTGTTTTCATATAAACCAAGAAAACTTCTCTTCCCTTTCCCATGTGGGACTATTCTAAAAAACCCCACAAAAGCTTTTTTTACCAAAAACTTTTATATATATTATATATTTTTTATTTAAAATATATTTTATAAAATCACTTAGTTTATAACATGTACATGGTTAACACACTTAACGACTTTAACTCATTTGGCCTTGGGTTGAGTTGGCCAAAGCCCATGTCATACCCTATCTTCTAATATAGTGTTTTGATAATTTTGATATACAAAAAATAAATTTCATAATCAGGCCTAGAAAAAGAAGTGGAACTTGGATAACTATAAGAGCACCCACAAAACCCTAACAACGACTAGAACCCTCTGCAACACCTATTTTATGCGTGGTGTAAACACCCATGCTCTGTGGTGGTCCGCCATGCTGTCTATGTGACATTCACTCCATCCATTAGGTGCGCTACTCAATGCCAGCCCTAGGCTAAAAAAAAGTCAAATAAACAATTTAGGTGGGCCACACCAAAGGAAAAGGTGGATACTAAGCTAACTATAGGTTTGTATGTGGGGGCATGGAATATAAGTTTCATTGAACGTGTTTATAAGGTATAGCTCACAAGGATTGAAATAAGATATAAAAATTAATTTGATCCAAAAGTCAGGTGGGCCACACTATGTGAACTTAGGTTTTAGTCAAAATTTTACATTATTCCCATTAGTGTGACCCATATGAGTTTTTTATCAAGTTAATCTTTTTTAAATGTATAATGATAAGGGTTTTCAACTAATGCATGGATTGAATTTCATACATACAACATGGTGGGCTCCATATATAACACATAAAACTAGTGTTGTAGATCGCTTGAGTCGACTCAGTAAGGCTTAGTCGCATGTCCACGTCTAACTCGATTTAGACGAGTTGGCTCAAGTTGATCTGGGTCACTCCCAATTTACTGATTCTTGGTCTTCAATTAGATAGTGTGCTTTCGAGTCAAGGGTGGGCCTGCGACAGAATTGGATGAGTTTAAAACCATGCATGCTCGGGCTTCGCAAATATCATTTAAATATTTATGCTAAAAAAATCGAATGTAAAATATACATTATTATTAAGATTTATCGAACTCAACATTGAGCCATACAGTCTAGATTTTTAATTGGATTATAGATGGTGGACCTAAACTTGGCCCATCTTTTAACAGGCGCAAATGTTAGGCCGAGCTATCAATAGATTGGATGTGAGCTGATGTTATTTTTGTCTTTAACCATTCATTTTTATGGACCCTTTAAATGATTGGGATTGTGCAAATAGCGTGATTTTGTTTTGTGGACTTTTATTGGTGTCTTGCCTAACTATTTTGATCTTCTGCATAGCTCACATGCAATAATTCACAATAATACTCCATTATTGTGGTCAACAGCTTGTTTTGGCTTCAATGCCAAAAATACTAGTCCCATCATATCTTACTAAAAACTTATGTTTTTTTGCTAAGTTTTGTTTATCATTAATATTAATTGCATGTGTTTATTCATTTACATCCTTCCATATTTGGTTGTAGTTTAAAACCATGAGACTAGACACTTACTCACCTAGCATCCCTTAGCAATTGATGCCGCGTTCTGGCATGATATTGACACTAACCATGCACTGCATTGTGAATGGCCTCAAGCACATTTAGTATGGTAAGATTCATAAAGGCTGGGAATTGGTTTCTATTTTTCCAATTTCAAAGAAGAGAGTTTGTTCTTTACAGGAAAAGAAGGGGAAAAAAGGATAAAAGTGTAGTCAGCATGAAAGAGAGATGCCATTAAACTCTAAAAGATCATGCCAATAAACTAGTGAATGCATGAGGATCTTAGAGAAATCTTATCATAAAAAGATTTTTTTAGAGCTATTCTTGTAGGTGTCAAGGATCAAAGTAATATCACCTCATGAAGATATCACGTAATCAAGATCTGATTCTCATACAAAGTTATAATAAGGATGCAACTGTTTCTTCTCTAATCGCTTATCTAAATCAATCATTCAATATGAAAGATCTTGGCTCCTATTTTTTGGGTATCGAGGCCTATTTACCTCAATTGGACTCTACCTGCACCAATCCAAATATGTATTGGACCTTCTATGCTAAATAAAGATGGACGTCTCAAAACTTATTAGTTCTCTAGTCATCGGTGACTTCAAACTATCTTCCTCTGGAGGGGACCCTATGCTTGACCCTATTGAGTATCAAAGCATTGTTAGGGCCCTTTAATACTTAAGGTTTGTTATGCTTGATATTGCTTTCGCAATAACTTAGACTTGTCAATTTGTGCATGACATAAGAACCTCCCATTGGTCCACAATTAAACAATTCTATGCTTTCTTAAAGGGATTGTCAACTCTGGTTACACTTTATAATGGACCATTCGTCTTAATATCCTATTTCAATGCTGATTGGGTTAAGAATTCCATGATTATTGATCCATGAGCAGCTATTGCATCTATCTTAGGGGAAGTTTAATATCATGGAGTGCAATGAAACAATCTACCATGGCACGATGAAGCACAAAATCTGAGTATCTCGCATTAGCTCACAGTGTTGCCTAGTTATATTGGATATGGATGATTTTCAAAAATTTAGGAATCTTTCTCCAACATCCACCAACCATACAGTGTGATAACCTTATTGTTATTTCTTTTGCTTCTAAGTTTGTCTATCATATATGCTTGAACTAAACATATCAAGGTAGATTATCATTATATTTAAGAAAAATGATCTCTGGAGAAATCAATATACAATATTTCTCTACCATTGATCAACATTTTAGTATCTTTACTATGGGCCTTTCTACGGCCTGATTTTGCGTATTAGAAGCTATGCTTAACATCAAACCTTTGTCCCTTAGTTTAAAGGGGCATGTCAAGGATCAAAGCAATATCATAACTCATGAAGATATCACATAATCTAGATGTAATTCTCATACAAAGTTGTACATGCCATTTTTACAAGAAGTGATTCTCATACAAAGCTGTACATTCCATTTTTACAATATTCATCCATATTTGTGCATATAATATTATGTTATATGCAGTGATTCATGGTTGCCTCTCCATAGCATGTGAGAGAAATAATCAGCTTGTGTGTAATCCCTTTAATAGGTTATTTTAAATAATTGAAATATACTTGTCTAACCATGCAAGAATTTTGACCAAGTCAAGTTTAAATATTTTCTCATGCACGCTGCATGGATAGATTTAATAATCACACTATCATGCTATTATGCACAAATCCTTTTCCATGCCTCTTTAAGGCTCGCTGTCTTAGGCCAACCTTATCATACAGCCATGAATTATCACCCTAAGCAAATGTAAACCATTGATTTTATAAAATGGTGCACCAGATGACTTTAAATCAATTGTTTAATTAAAACAATTTACAAAATTGATTTGGCCACTTATGGTGATCAGTCATTTTGATTCCTAATATAAGGCCAGACCATAGAGCCATAAATCCGTTATTAAGAATTATGGTCATAATGAAAAAAATAGTCAACTGGTAAGCTTACCATGATCCATTTAAAAGGCTCACATATTAGTAAATTAGAGTAATCGATCAAATCCCTATATAGACTTTAGGTTTGCTCAAGTCCATGGATAAGTACAACCCTAGGAAGTATAAGCTAATGCCGGATAATTAAAACCAACTTGACTTCCTAAATCCAACCAATGTGTACACATGCACACACTACATGTGTACAATCATACCAAGTACAATGGCTCATGGATAAAGTTATTTCAACTTATCCTTAGCCATGACACTATTCTAAGCCTATGAAGAACCCAGCAAGTTAGGCCTTATAATGTATTATGCTTCAAACTTGTCACAGTTCATTAATTAAGGATACATAGACTTAAATGAAGTCCCCCAATCATATCCATTCTAGGCATGCACAATAACAATGCGCAATGAAAAAAGCATTAATGAAAGAAAATTCATTGGACTATAAGGGGGGTATGTTCTAACAAATATACTTTAATAAAGTATATTTACCATTTAAATTAAAATTTGTTAAAAATCACTTATTTTAATAAATTTGAACAAACTATAGGGGTAAGCAAATTAGTAGTTATCTAAAGGCTCGTTGTCGACAATTGCTTAGCGCATATTTGGTTACAAATTTCCTTAATAATGTAAAGGCCTGTTTGGATAGAATGTAAACTGAGGAATGCAAACAGTGGTGATTGAACGTCCCACCTTTAAAAACTTCCTAGGGCTTGCTGTAGTGTTTCTGTAATGTATATTTGTCATCCAATCTTTTGATAAGGTCAAAAATACCTGGATGAACGGAAAAAACAAACATCAGCTTGATCTAAAACTTTTATGGACCCCATCAGCTTTTATGGACCCCAAAAAATGTTTAATGGTTAATAACCACTGTTTCCTATGTTATGGTCCACCTGAGAATTGGATCTGTTTCATTTTCAGGTTTATGTCCTAAAATGATCTAGAAAAACGGATGGATGGAGTGGATTTGGAATATATAAGTTAAGGTGGGCTCCGTGGTAAGGGCCGCAACGTCTTTGGTGAGACCGGGGACGCACCCAATCCACTCTGCTGAGGCTGTGCACAGGTTGCAAGTCTGATAAGAAGGACCCGTTTCGTCTTCATCTAGACCATTGTTCTTTTTTGTCTCATGATTGATGGACCGTTCCGGAAGTTTCTAATATTAAATTATCACAGCCACCAATCGTTATATTTCCTTTTCAGTTGAATGTGATCTTTGTTTTCTCTTCCCTCTATCTATTTGAAGGCTAAAAATTGAAAGGCTGGGATTATCTTATTGAAGATAATTTTTAATAATCATCCATCGACAGTGGGCCTCAATAGCCCAATGGTCTGGATTACCTAAGCATGGACCCACTTGTTGTATTTGAAAACTTACGCACACGTTGCAAAAGCGTCGAGACGCGTACGGTGGTTTTTTTTTTTTGGAAATCAATTGGCTGGCTTCTTAGCAGCCCATGGGAATTAGGAAATGTATTTAAAAAACAAAACAGAGAAACAATGAAAAATGGTCCAGAAAACATCCCATCCACCTACTTGTATTTGGACTTTTTGGCAACACATCGCTTATCTGAACCATCCATTAAGGTCCACTCCACTATTGCAGGATTCCTTGAAAAATTCAAACTGATCAGGTTATCTAACTGTGTTCAGTGGCATGGAAAAATAGACGGATATGATAATTCTTTGAATTTATGTTCAGTCAAGGATGTTTTAGACTATACGATTTCTTAACTTTTCCTTCCTTTATGGGAAGAATAGTGGACTGGACCTGATGGATGGTCTAGATGGGCTTGGATGCCAAAAAATCCAGATGCAATCAGTTGTATGGTGAATGGGGAGTTTTACCATTAGCAAAGTCCATTAGATTTTTTTGCTGGACCCACGAGATATTTCTCAAAAATCATAGACCCCGGCCTCACCGGTCATTACCCTGGGGCCCACCTTGATGTATGTATTATGTATCCACACCTTCCATCCATTTTTCTAGAATATTTTAAGGAATTATACAATAAATGAATAAATGAAGTAGATATAATTATTAGGTTGACCACTCCATAGGAAACAGTGGTGATTAAACACTCTACCATTAAAAACTTCTTAGGGAGCACCTTAATGTTTCCTATGTGTTTATTTTCCATCCAATCTGTTGATAAGGATACGTAAGCCTGAATGAAGGGAAAAAAACAGATATCATTTAGATTCAAAATTTTCGTGGCCCATTAATGGTAAATCACTGTTGTTTCTTATGGTACGGTCCACCACCTGATAATTGGATCTGTTTATTTTTGAGATGATGCCCTAAAATGATACGAAAAAAACAGATGGACGGTATGGATATAGAAAGCATAAATCAATATGGGCCCCACGGTAAGGGCTGCACTGACTGGGGTGAATTCCGGGTCTCACCTAATCCGCTCCCTGGCAAACACGAGTAAAGTGGATCCGTGACTGTGGGGCCCACCACCTTGAATTTGTTGTTTTCGCTCATTTTAGGACATGAGCCATCAATACATAACTCAGGTGGACCACATCATAGGAAACATTAATATGTGCTCTAGTAAATTTTTTATTAGAATCATTCAATCACCACTTTTTCTTGTCACGTGGTGCACTTGAGACCGTTTCATTTATAGATCATGCTGAAAATGAACGGACAAGATGGATGGATAGCTTGACATAAAACAAGAACTACATGGTGAGCCTAACAGTTATGGATCACGTTAGTACAAAGTGAAAAGGACGCTGGTGGGGACCCAAAACAGCAGCCATGCTGGGATGCAGGTTCCTATGAAAGGATGCTAAGTGGGCCCACCGGGTGTTTGCGAGAAATTCACCCTACTCATCTGTTTTGCAAGATCATTTTAGGGCATGTGATTAAAAAATAAATAAATGAGGTGGATGAGTGTGCCACATAAGAGAGGAAACAATGAGGATTCGGAACATCCATGCGACCACAACATTTTCGTATCAGCCTAAGTTTTTCATGATTTCACTTCATCCTAGTGGAAATCAACTCATAAACGGCTTGGATGGCATATAAATATCAAGGTGGAGCCCAGGAATGTTTCAATGTTGGGAAACTCTTTTCCTAATTTTTCTCTCATATGGCCCACTTGAGTTTTGTATTCAACTTATCTAGCAAAATGAATGGACATGATAAACTTCTAACGAACATCATGGTAGGCCCCAACTAGTAATGGAGGGCAGCAACTTCATACAAAAGTTTTTTTTGTAGGAAACTCACATCACCCTAACTAGGGGAGCAGATACATGAGCCAAGCCGGCTCGAAAAGCTCACTCAACGCAGCTTGATCTAGCTTGGCTTGACTCGGCTTGAATGAGGACTTGAGACGAGCCAAACTTCATGTAACCGAGCTTGTTTTGAAAACAAGGTAAGTTGGAACATAGTGGAGTTTGATTTGACTTGACTCGAAGCTGAGTTTGATTTGATTTGACTCAACTCAAATATTATATATGTGTGTGTGTGTATATATATATATATATATATATATATATATATATATATATATTATATATGTGTGTGTGTGTATAAAATTTAAACATTATCCTATCCATCCGTCTCTTTCTTACCATTTTCCTTTATTACCCAGCTTGTTCTTGAGCTCGACTCAACGTCTGCCCGACTTGTCTTAGCCATATGACATGCACTCGACCACTCGCCCAAGCTCTCTTTCTCCCTCTTAGCACCAATAACAAGGTACCTCCATGGTTCTATTTAATCCTTTATATATATATTAGTAATTCAATATTTGATTTGGGGGTTGGGTCGGGTGGCTGGGTTAAGTCGGGTGTAGGTTGGGTCGGGTTGCTAGGTTGAGTCGGGTGCAAGTTGGGTCGAATTGAGAGCAGGCTTGACTTGACTCGAGGTAAGCTCACCTCGAATTGATCTACTAGCTCGCCTCAATCTCGACTCAAAAGGTTTGACAAACAATCCAAGCTTCAGTAGTAAACTCGAAGTCGAGCTCGAGCTCGAACTCCAAGAGAGCAACGACGAGTCGAGCCAAACTTGGCCCACCTCGACTCGACTCGGCTCGATGTACAGCCCTAGGATTAGGTGAGGCCCCGCCTCACCCATGA
This sequence comes from Magnolia sinica, assembly GCF_029962835.1. NCBI lineage: Eukaryota > Viridiplantae > Streptophyta > Magnoliopsida > Magnoliales > Magnoliaceae > Magnolia > Magnolia sinica. The sequence goes on along the minus strand of NC_080573.1, from coordinate 112,316,260 downwards.
CACACCTTGATGTATGTACTCACGTCATGCATTTATTTTTCCATATCATTTTATGTCATTATCCCAAAAATGAAGCAAATTCAACTATTAGGTGGGCCATACCATACGAAACAGCAGTGATTGAATGCTATACCGTTAAAAACTTCTTATGATGCACTTTTAATATTTCCCTAGTGTTTGTTTGCCATGAGGTCACATAAGCGTGAATGAAGGACAAAAATAAATATCAACTTATTCTAAAACTTCCGTGGCCGTTAATAGTCAATCACTACTATTTCCTATGGTATGGTCCATTTAATAATTGGATCTACTTCATTTTTTGGATAATACCTTAAAATGATCTAGAAATAGCGGGACAACATGGATACATAATACATATGTCAAGGTGGGCCCCATGGCAAGGGCCCCACTGCCTTGGGTGAGGCTAGCTTTCACCTAATCCACTCCAACTAGTTGGTGTCAAAGCTCTGTAGGCCCCTCCATGATATATGTGTTTCGTCGATGCTATCCATCCATTTTGCCAACTCATTTTAGGCATGAGTCAAAAAATGAGGCATATCCACCTCACTGAATCAGTGGGAAGAATAATGTCCATTGTTGAAACCTCTTTAGGGCCCTCAATAATGTTTATTTGTCATCAAGCCTGTTCATGAGGTTTCATGAGGTCATATAGAACTAGATGAAGTGAAAACAAAAATATCACTTTTGCAGCCTTCAAGAAGTTTTGGACAGTAAATATCAATCCCTACCCTTTCTTGTGGTGTAGTCCTCTTGAACTTTAGATGTGTCTCATTTTTTAGCTTATGCCTTAAAATTAACTCAAAAATGGATGGACGAGGTGGATATAACACATTCATCATGAGAGGCCCACAGATCTTTGACGCTAACTAGCTAGTGTTGGGGTCAACAGCCTAACTTGATGCTGAAAAGCTTGCTTTCGCCCATTATAATGTATGTGTTTTATTTAGCTGTCTATCAATTTGGTATCTAATTTTAGGACATGATCCAAAAAAAATGAAAAAAGATACCTGAGTCTTATATAGACCACACCATGAAAAACGGTGGTGATTGAATGTTCACTATTACACACTTTGGCCCACAAAAGTTTTAGATTAAACTAATATTTGTATCTTTCCTTCGTGTAGGTTTGTGTGACCTAATCAATAGCTTGGATAGAAAATAAACATTTCAGTGGTTCCTGGGAAGTTTGTAACAGGGTGTTTAATCCTAGTTGTTTCCTATTGTGTGGTCCACCTAAGATTTGATTCCCTTAAATTTTAGGCTCATGCCCTAACAAAATGAATGTAGGGCGTAAATAAAACATATGTGCTGCCCACAAAGCTTTTCTATCATGGTTATAGAGGGGTCACACTACTTACTCCAAGTTCTATTTAGTTGATCAGAACCGTCAACTTATATAATGGGTGGATGTTGCAGGCACATGATTTGGTGGGCAGTCTTCAGTTGTGTGGACAGTAATAGGTCAGAGCATTTCTCTTTTCCTAGACCACTATGGTATTTTATTTTATTTCTTAGCCGTCTACTTGCAGGCCACTAATTAGAGGGTCATGATCTTACCATAATCCCATGTGCATGAACCGGTGATTGGGACACTAATTACCTCACCAGCTGAACTATCATGTGAATTGGAATAGTCGTGACTTCGCTGTAACATGGGGATGTGGATTGTCACCGAGGATAATCCAAGTGACTCCACTTGGCAAGATTTGATTGAAGGAGAGGATTAGATGCCGGCACGGGCTTCACCCAAGGTGGCCCTAGCTGTGGGCCCACTTTTAATGTATTTATTTTATATCCGCGTTGTCCATCTGCTCTTCATATTACTCTAGAGTAAGAGCACAAAAAATGAAAAAGATCCATATCTCAAGTGAACAATACCGTATGAAATAGTATTGGTAAACCACTTATATATATATATATATATATATATATATATATATATATATATATATATATATATATATATATATATATATATATATATATGTGTGCTGCGCTCCGCAATGCACCAGTTCACATTGAACTCATTGCGAATTTTTTTAGAACTCATCACACATGATGTGACTCTAATATGTCCACATGAAGCAATACCTCCTTAAACCCATTGAGTTCAATTTTTACTTTGATCCAAAACTTTGGTGAGCCATGAAAAGTAAAAACAGTTTCCTCACTTAGATTTGCATTTCTCTTTTCTATGGCCTAACAAAATCTTTAGATCAAGGTGAAAATTTGTCCCTCGGGGTTTCATGTCATTCTGCATTACATGGACCGTTTGGATTAGATGCCCATGACATGTGTGCAAAGGTGCACATGTGTGTAGGTGTGCAGGTGAGCATGACTCTCTCTCTCTCTCTCTCTCTCTCTCTCTCTCCATATATATATATATATAAAGAGTGGTGTTTATCCACTATCCTACTTACTAAGTTCATGTAAAATCTGGGTCCTTGCTCTTATTATGGTGGTAGCATCGAAGAAGTTTCAACACTTAGTCAAGGGTTCGTGTATCCATGGGTGGTGAAATCCCACTATGGGAAAAAAATAAAATTTAGCTTGATCCTCATATGGCATGTTTATTAAAATGACCTACGAAAAGTTGGGTCCTATGAAAAGGGTCATATAATCTTAGGTGAGGACGGGGCATACCTGCTCTGCTCCTTTGATTGGGCCACTTATCGCAGTTGGAGAGTGTATTCTGTGGGGTCCTTATTTTTGCTCCAGTGGTAGACTCTTAGGGCTTGTTTGGGAGCATGGATTTGGAAACCCCTGGATTCGGAACCCTCGGGATTGGAAACCCTCTGGATTGGCAATCCTTTTAGTGTGTTTGACACCTTGGAGTGTGAATCAACTTTAATTCAAAAATACCCATGCATGATATATTTATAGGAGTTTGAATTTAATTACTAAATCAACTTTAATATTCCTAATTAGTGTGAGATATATAAATTTTGACATTATGGTTGTGATAAACCCGCTAAAATATATGCTTTGCCTGAAAAAGATGAAATTCCAAGTCTCGAATGGACCGTCAACACAAGATCATGTCTCAGTGATTAACCAATGATTTTTAATCATTGATTAATATACCAATGTTTGGACGGTGCTAGACAATGTTTACCGTGCTGATTTACGTGGACAAATGTTTGGATAGTATTGATTATCATTGTGGGCCATGTGCCCAATAGAATGATAGTGCACAGTGACACACATGTTACACCTACAATGTAATGCAAACTCTTACTGTAGATTGCAAACCCTTCAAAGAGGGGATTAAAAAACCCCTATATTTAAAACCCCAGCCACCTTATGCTGCCAAGCAACTAAGGGAATTGGAAACCCCTCCAATCCCCCAAATCCATGGTGCCAAACAACCTCACAGAGTTTCACAACTGGTCAAGGGTTCGAGTACCCATACGTGGTGAAATTCCACTGCAGTGTGAGTAGGTGGGCATTCAATCATTTCTCTCACCGGCTCGTTTATTTCATTTCATTTCGTTTATTTATTTATATTTATATATATATTTTTCATCCTTTAAATAAATTGGCGGAACAGATGGAAAGTATAGATATGAAATACATCCATCAGCTCCTATCATGACAGGTGCAATCGATAGCCGTAGTGGATGTAAGACAAGAATCATTGTGGGCCCGAACGAGCTTGTTACATTGGATTCGGGTTGGGATGAACTGTAACTATTTTTCTTTGTCCACGTAAGCATGCATGGATGCAATGCATCCATTCATCCATGCATGCATCTATGTATCATGCATTCCCTCGTTCATGAAGGAAGCTCGAAAATATCTGGCCACGTATGCAGAACGGAGCGGGCCCTCTCGGGCAGCTCTCTCTCCCTCGCCGAAACTCCTAAAAATCTCCTTTCACAGCAACGGAAGATTCGAGAAGTGGTTGAGCACCGAGCTTCGAAACTTGTAAATTTTTTTTTTTTTCAAGCGTTTCTATGGATGATTTTCTCTTTCCTTTCTCATTTTAAATCTCTTTCTTTCAAGATTCTTCTGAAAAAGATATTTTTGCCCCCTCTTTTTTTTTTTTTTTTTTGATATTTCCGCAGAAAATTCTGCTGGAAAATTTTATCTGTATATGTTGTATTTTTGGTTTGGAGATTATGGACTGAGATCGACGGTGGCGATTTCTTGCTGTTCTAGAAGATTAGAAGCTGTGTATTTCTGGAGATTATGAACTGAGATTGACGGTGGCGAATTCTTGCTGTTCTAGAAGATTAGAAGCTGTGTATTTCTGGAGATTATGGACTTAGATCGACGGTGGCGATTTCTTGCTGTTCTAGAAGCTTAGAAGCTGTGTATTTTTCTTTTTCACCCTTCAATGAGGTTTTGAATTGAGGAATTCGGTAACGAGGGAAGTGGAAGCAGGGTGCTCCAGAGTTGGTTCGACATTTTTTTAAAGATTTCCATGTCGATCCCATGTGAGAGATGGATCAACGGTCTCCAATTCTCGTCGTTGTTCTGGCCCCCACCTCAGGACGATCAGCAGCGTCAGGTATGTGTAACCGATTAACTGGTCACTTTGTAGTGATTTTTTTGGAAGTTACTTGCACGAATTGCTCTTCTAATTAAATAAGAATGTGGTATTTTTATTGACAAATGAGCTGATTTGGTCATCGAGTTGAACGAATTTACTGGGAGATTGGGGTTTGAAATTGATATTTGAAGGAGTTCTGAAAGGCATAGTCTACATAGGTTGATTAATTTTTTAATATTCTAATGCTTGTTTATCATCTATCGATGAAATCCTGGTTTTGCAACGTCTGATATTTATGTCTGCCGATCCATGATCAGATTTCAGTGTTTCAATTGGAATTTTAAAAACATAGGATGATCTCTCGCCTTCCATAGGCTTAAAATGACATCTTGGATAAATTCTTGCTTTGTAATGAATCTCATGAGGCCTGGGTTATCAGGAGTCGATCTTCTTGAAGTTAACGAAGAACTTGCAGAATTGATTGAGCTGATCTTTGAATCGGGTGGTGTTTTATTTTTCTTTTTCAACAAAATTAGAATTTGGAGTTGGCCAAGTTCCTACTCCAATTGGTGAGTTTTTGAATATGGATGTCCATTTAATAAAGCAACCATGTTCTGTAACAGTAGGATCTTCCCATTCCACTGGACGGATCTCTGATTTCCAATCAAATTTCCAATCCATGCCAAGACGTCTTTCCTTTGAATGGCTCTTACGAAGGGATTGTAGGAGAGCTTTTTTTCATGAACCCCTGGTTCTTGGTTAATTGATGCAGAAAACTTGAGTTGACATGTCAATTTCAAGGGGAAGTTCTGCAATCCTTCTTTCAGCATGACCATTTCCATTTATGCTACAATACATTTCTGTGACTTTGGTGTTGATAAGTCCTCAGCTTCTAAGAGGATATCCCGAGGGGGGTCAGCTTGGGTGGAATCAGGAATGAGTTGGAGAATCAGGAGGGTGTAGGCACATATTTGGGTGTCTAAATGATCTCTACTCTCTAGCGTCTTAAAATTTAAAGAAAAGAAGAGTGTAAAGAGGAGATCCCCTTGTCCTGGGTTCTCAAATGGCTTGAATACAAGTGATTCTTACAAATAAGGGAATAATACAAGTATTAAAAAACTTTCCAAGTTCAAAGAGGTTTGTTGCAGCTCCCCAAAGCTTTATCGTAGCCTTGTTGTCACATGACAAGTTCTCCAGCAATTTGGGTGCTTGTTAAAGGAGCTGGGATTCTTCGTATATATTTGCATCCTGCCCTCTTTTTTTTTCTTTGGTGTGTGTGATCAATACTCTCTGGCTATGAGAGAACCTTACCTTAACTGTCTTACAATTGCAAATTTGAAAGAAAATGGGGATGTGGAGGTTATAACTGCCACCATCACGTGTTAGTCCCGCTTGTTGTGTGACAAGTAGCTCACCAGTCACATGACAGTGGGGAGCTATCTTCCTTTTATCCTAATTTTGCTATGGGTTTGATGTTAACCCCTTTGGGGGTTCTTTTGAAGTTCAAAAGCCGAGGATCAGAGTTTTTTGTCATCCCTATGGCAGCTTGTGTAACTTGTGGCTCAGAACCAGACCTTCAAGGATTTGATTTATTGCCCATAGGAAGATGCACCATTCAAACTCTTATTTGGCTTGATGTTCTTGTTGTGAGTTGATCCCTGGTGTAATTTTAATCATTGGATTTTTCTTGAGAATAGCACAGAGCTTGATGCGGCTGGTGGCAGTCTCAGAGCTCAATGCAGCTGGTGGTCTCAGTGCACGATCTTTTGAAGCTGAGATGACTAGAGCTGATTTTGATATGATCTGAAGGCTGTAAATGGTTCTAATTGAGGTTGCAAGTGATTCCACTCATCAACAAAGTGCTTTGTTTGAGGACTAAGCAGAGATTTGTTCAATGTCGTCATTTGTTGAATTATTGTTGGTGATCATCTGCAATTTACAGTCCTTTATAGCTCTACACATCAAGGACTCTCTGTAGCTTCTTCTAGATTTCGGTTGTTGAAGGAAAGCTCAATGAATTCCCATGGGTCAGCACACGATCTTCCAGTTTAAGGGGTTTTAAGACCCTTGATGTAGGCAAACGTCTTCTAGCTGTTGAGATTTTGCTTTGGTTGGATTTTGGTTAGGGTTCCTCCTGTTTACTTGTTGAAATATTGGTGGTGTTTTAAGGTCTCCTTGCATGTACCCTCCGAATTGTTGGTTGGATTTGAGGGTTCTTTCCTTCACCCACTGAAATGTCTATTGGATTTAAGGACTCCTTCCTATATCCACCGAAATGTTGACCAAATTTAAGGCTTCATCATGTACCCCTGAAATGTTGATCGGATTTAAAGGCTCCTTCTTGTACTCTTGAAATGTCAGTTCGATTTGAGGACTCCTTCCTGTACCTACTGAATTGTTGGTCAGACTTAAGGTCTCCTTCCTATGCAAATGAAATGTCTGTCAGATTCGAGGGCTCCTTCCTATTCCCCACCGAAACGTTGGATTTCTTCAATGACCTATGGAGCTAACTTGATTCCTTTATTTATTAATACAGGGGAATGTCCCTTGTATGGATTAGTTCCTCGATCCCGTCTTTGTTGACAAAACAATCCTTGGAACTGTCCAAGGATATGATGTAAGAGGCAATATTTGGTATCACCTTCCTTCCTTTCTTTTTCTTTTTCTTTTTTTAGTTTTCCCGCTGTCATTTGCAAAAAAGGAAGTTTGATCGTGAAGTTTGCCAGTAGAAGGCGAATGACATCTTCCACTTTCTTAATGTTGAAGGAGTATTGTTTTTTTAGGCGGTCCTTTAGGCACCTTATGTGCGATTCATTTGCTTCTCCCACTTGCTTTAGTGTCTTCGGGAGGGATGCTTCCTTAATCCATTTATCATCTGTTTTTGTAGTTTCCTCTATCTTTTGTTGAGGATGACTACCCTAGCCTAGATCAATTGTTGGGCTCCCTTAAATACAAGGAATGTGCTGTGGCTGAGAATATGATGGAGGGTCAATATTTTGGATTACCCAAGCTTCCTTATTTTGTAGGTTGCTTGCAGGGTAGAAGCTCAATTTTATCTTCAACTAGAAGTTGGCGAAGATACCTTTGATTTCTTCATCGTTGAAGTAATATTGTTTCACTAGGCATTCTTAAAGAGGTCTTGCTTTTTTGCTTTTATACTTTAAGAGAGGGACATACATACATATGTACCTATATATATGTATGTATGTATGTATTCCTTCGTTAGCTTTGGGATAGGAGGGCTATAATTATGGAAGTCTATTTCTTGATCTTCCTACTTATCTCCTTCATGTATGCAACTACTTGAGCTGTTGGAATAGAGTTGTCTATGTGCACTATCTTAAGATCACTCAAGGACACGATCCTTCTCATAGATAGGGAGAACGACAAGCTTTCAGTGATTTACTTTCGATTTTTGGATTCAAAGGTCTTAGGGCAAGTTCGTCGGGGATAATTTCCCCAAGTTCATTTCTTTGGGCTGTTTCTTTAGAGACGATGACCATGTGGCATGACATAACAACTTTGTTCATCATCAAAGGAGTCACACATCAAGAATGCCAAGATGGGTCCACCTAGGGAATTGCTCTCAAAAGTGCGATAAATTGAAGGTTTTGATGCATCAAATGCATGTATCAAATCTTGAGTTAACATGCATCTAAATATAAGCTAAAATGGCCCGGTTGCTATCATCTTTAAGCCGTAGTTTCCATGGGTTGTGAGCATCTTGGTTGTACTAATGGTGGGTTGCATCACGTTGCATACCATCTTGATTGCAGCCAATTCATTGCTAACACCTTGGTGACAATTATTGTCGACGAAGTCAAAGGAACTAAGACTTGTTCATCTTCTTCCTCGGGGAGTTGCCAAATGCGACCACGATCTCCCTTGATTTCATTTGCTAAAAAAAAAAAAAAACTGATTTTGCACCGCGCCCTCCATGATCAAAGATGTGGCTTTGGCAATATAAAAAGGGGTGGGAAATCAAGAAGAAGAGATCCAACAACCACAACAAGTATTGTGGGGGCATTTTCACAACGGGCTCGAGTGGGGTGGCCTGTGGGATGCATGGCTACACTCGGATTGGTGGTCTGCAGAACCTATGTGATTTGGGGGCCGTGTGAGGCGGAACCCATGAATTTGGGGCCCACGAGAGGGCGTGATGTAGGACAATTAACCACTTGCTCTAAAAGCTCGAACTGTTAGAGTATGGCGAATTAATCCATTTATCTCACAGCCTAGGCCCCACATTACATGAGTTAAGACCTCGGCCGAACCCCCTTCGTGGGCCCCAAATCACATGGACCGCCCACCCCGAGTGTGTCCCCGCATCCCACGGGCTACCCTACTCGAGCCCGGTGTGAAATGCGCATTAATCACCCTCGGTGAGGAGTCTCAAACACGAGACCTCCTCCGTGGGTCGCACCCACCCCGAGTGTGCCCCTGCATCCCACAAGTGACTCCACTCGAGCTCGGTGTGAAAATGCCCTTGCATTAGGGCGGAACCCATGGATTTGGGGCCCACGAGGAGGATTCGACTGAGAACCTAACCCATGGATTTGGGGCTTGGGCTATTAGATAAAGGGATTAATTCGCTATGCTGTAGCCGATGACCTAACCCATGGATTTGGGGCTTGGGCTATGAGATAAAGGGATTGATTTGCTATGCTCTATTGGTTCGAGCTTTTAGAGTAAGTGGTTAATTGTCCTGAATCAAATTTGTATAAGAGTGGGAGGTCTCATGTTCGAGACTCCTCACTGGAGGTGATTAATGTGGGGTCATTTTTATTTTTACACCTGGCTTGAGTAGGGTGGCCTGTTGGATGTGGGGGCACACTCAGGGTGGGCGGCCCACGGAACCCATGTGATTTGGGGCCCATGTGAGGCGGAACTCATGGATTCAAGGCCCACGAAAAGGCGGAACCCATGGATTTGGGGCCCATGAGGAGGGTTCAGCTGAGGACCTAACCCATGGATTTGGGGCCCATGAGGAGGGTTCAGCTGAGGACCTAACCCATGGATTTGGGGCCAAGGCTATGAAATAAATGGATTAATTCATCATGCTTTATCAGTTTGAGCTTTTAGAGCAAGTGGTTAATTGTCTTACATCAACAAGGAATCAACCGAGCATCTAAAGTTTTTCAAGCATTCACAAATGGAACCTTTCATAAGAAGAAAGGAGAAGAAGGCAAGCTACGAGGAAACGTCCCAAACATGGACTCTTAGTTAAGGATATATATATATATATATATTCCTTTTGTCATGTTGATGTTGTTGTTTAAAGTCTAAGGTGAATGTGGGATTTAACCATTTGGGTTGAAAGCAAATCCCTCTAGTTCAAACTAGTGGTGCAACTCATGCGTGTTGGGTTGGGTTGGGTTGAGGGTCAACTTGAGCTTGGCCCAATGTTAAGAGGACCCAACCAACAAGCTGACCCGCTCGACCCAAATTCTAAATCGAGGCGCCCAACTCAAACATAAACCGAATTCCTTTGTACTTGGCCCACCCCAACCTAAATACATGCAATTCCCAACCTGACCTAACCCGATTTGGATTTGCTCAACTCAAACCAAACTTGATTTCAAATTTGGTTGGCATTTCCCAACCCGAACCTGACTTGAGGACCTTGACAACCCATCCCAACTCAACCTGACCAAGTTATTCAATAATGGTAACAGTAGCCATTATGGCCACCATTGTTACCTTTATGATACGAGTCTGTTACAGGCTTTTTTTGTAAAAGCAAAATGTATCGGCCCCGTAACAAGCAATTATGGGCCATTTTTTCTGTAATTTCTCCATAACTCATAATGGTTCTCACCGTTACTGTTATGTAATGGCTGCTACATTACGCTTTTTGAATATCTTGGTCCCAACCCAAACTCACGTCATATTGGGTCGATTGAGTTTGGGTTGACTCAAACCCCAGCTGTAGTTCTAGTTCAAACTACATTGTACCCACTTCTTGAATAGCAAAGGAAGCAAGTTGCATTTACATTCTTTCATTTGCATTTGCTCTTTTGGACCTTTAGCTAGGGCTTGTTTTCCGAGCCCACAAGGTCTCTGCCATGCCCAGTGGGACTTTTCTTCTTGCCTTTTCCAATAATATTCATGGCAATGGTGGTTCCTCAACTTTGAGTTTCATTGGTGGCAATGAAGAAACTCATCATCATCTTCAACGACACTAAGGGGCCGTTTGGATGAGAGTAAATGGAGGTAAATTGGGAGTAAATGACATTTGAGGTTGGTTTGGATGGGAGTATATGCATGAAATGAAATAGGACTAAATGGGTCCGTAAATGAAATCTTCTCTTTGAGAGAGGATTTGGAAGTAAATGGGGGTGGAATGCCTTTTAAAGCTTTCTTGGAGAATCACACGAAGGTGCCGCTATGCACATGTCCACCATATATGTGGCACACTAATGATACTTTGAAACAATCCAATTATTGGCTACATCACTAAAATTACACTGATAGAATGATCCAAACCGTCCGAAGGCTGGCCATCTAAAGGACGGTTAAAATATGTTGGTAGGTTGCTTGTTTGTGATCCTTACATTTGTGGCATGCTCAAGGTTTGAAATTTCCTCGTTTTTGGCAAAAGTATATATTTCAATGGGCTTACTACAATCATTTTGTTAAATATCATATATGTACACAAATTTGGGATATTAAAGCTGATTTAGTATATCACATATGTTCCTATGAATATATCGAAAAATTCCAATGGATTCCAATTCCTCCCATTTACCCTCATCCAAATAGAATATTTGGATCTTAAATGCATTTCATTTACTTCCATCCAAACACAACTGAGTAAGCCATTTACCCGCATTTCATTTACAAGCTCCAAAACAGGCCTCAAGTTCAAAGCATGGAAGATCTGTAAGTTGCTGGAGGCAAGGAGAATGCCCAAAAACATATGTATGAGGAGTGAATTCGATGAACCCACACTCAGAGAAGATGATTGAGAAGTGTTGTAACCTAATCTCTACATGACTTAGTTGTAGTTGGGTTTTTGGAGATGCACAATCTTGTTGTAGTGCACCTGCAACCGAAGCCAAGGTAAAGCATGGCTTGGTTGTAGCCGTAACCGAGGTAAGGCATAGTGTAGACACATCGTTTCTGCTACTGTTGGGTTGCAACTGTAGCTAGAGATAGGTGCGGCCCCATTGTAGTATGAACCAAGGGTATTTGTAGCCCAATTGCAATTGAAATTTGCAAAAAACGCTCTAAACTCTGATAGGTCCTTGCCTATGTTGAAATCTGGGATTGCCCTAATCCATCGTCCATGTGGCATCACTTTTGTTGATCCACATGAAAACAAGTTTGCTCCACTTGAAGTTCAGAGAAGAAGATTGGCTGAAAAAGAAATCAAGAAGTTTGGAAATTTTGTTATGCACAATCCAAGAGTTGACCTTTTGGAGGGTCCCAATTAGAGAAAACATAAAAAGCCTGTGGCCGCAGCTCGGCATCACCCTTAGTTACAACTGCAGCCAAGCGGTGCCCTCAACTGTAGCTGCAGTTGAGCTGCAACTATAGTCACAACCGGGGAGCAACTATAGTTGGGCTTGGCCAGGATGCAACTACTTCCCATGTAGGTTTATAACTTAGTCAAACGAGCAACCTGGGTTTCCTAGTGGGGGGAAAGAGTTAATAAAAAAAAATCTCCTTAGGGACTTATTGTCTAACAACCAATCCATTGATTGAAAATGAAAATTTTGAAGTGGTAATTAAGTAGGTGCTTGGCAATCGTCCGATTGACTCTAGAAATGACCTTCATAAATCCAAACAAAGCAGTGCTCCCATGCTTGGCAATGGTCCTATTCACTCCGGTGCATTTGTCGTGCTTTTTTCTTTTTTTTCCTTCCCTTCAAAAATTGGTTGCTATCGTCAAGGATTACTGCAATTCCAGGTTTGGACAATTCTGCTTCAGGATTTTCTCTAGTTTTCTTGTGGGAAAAATTGGTTTAGATTGTTTAGGGTGTGCTGGAATTTTTCTGTTAAAGGAGATTTTAGGTAACATTGGCTAGGGTGTGTTGGAATTTTTCTGTTGAATTTGATTTTGTGTTGTGTTGGATAGGGTTTGTTGATTTTTCTATTAGGGCAGATTTTTAGGTTTTTTTTTTGGTCGTATTTTCCAACAACCATATTTTTAGGAACAATCGGGTTATTAATCTTATTTTTCAGTATTTTTTTTTTGCTACAAGATTCTCTTTCGTGTGTGATTGGGTTTGGACATTCGTTGGAATTTAATGCAGGGGCATTTTCACACCGGGCTCGAGTGGGGTCACCTGTGGGATGCAGGGGCACACTCGGGGTGGGTGAGGTCCACGAGGGAGATCTCGTGTTCGAGACTCCTCACTGGGGGTGATTAATGCGCATTTCACACCGGACTCAAGTGGGGAAGCCCGTGGGATGCGGGGACACTCGGGGTGGGCGGTCCATGTGAGGCGGTACCCATGTGATTTGGGGCCCACGAAGGGGATTCGGCAGAGGTCCTAACCCATGAGATGTGGGGCTTGGGCTATGAGATAAAGGGATTAATTCGCCATGCTCTAACAGTTTGAGCTTTTAGAGTACGTAGTTAATTGTCCTGCATCAAATTGGTATCAGAGCTTAGGTTTTTCACAGGGGATTGCATTGCATATTTAGGGGATTGCATTTCATCATATAGGGCCGTTTAGGACCTATCATTCACAAAATAGACTGCTGAATTTTCTATTGTCAGAAATTCTCCAATTTTCATTGCTGAATTTTCTGTTAACAAACTGTTTGGACAGTTATGTTGCTGGAATTTTAGGAGCGTTGTGTAGTTTTCCTCATATAGAGTCCTATAAGTGCATTTAGTCCCATTTAGATGTACATAGTTGCATTAGAGGACCTTTGAGTTGAGTGGGTAGTTGTATGCCCACACGTATTGGACGTGGTTTTAGGTTGCACCCTGCACTAAACATGGAGCAATTACAAGAGTCAATGGATAGCATAACCCGGTAGTTTGAGTTTTTGGGTAGGCGCTTGGAACACCGTATTGACTATGTTGGAATCAGCTTAATGTGCGCGTTACCCAACTAGAGACCTCCACCTGGGCAAACCCCGCCATTAGGGAAGATGCCCAATCTCAGGCAGGTGGTCAGGAGGATAGACAAGGGAATGAGGGTGGCCAAAGAAACAAACATGGGCGCGCACTCGTGCACCCACCCCGTGAGGGGCATCATGATCATTATGACCCAGATGCGCAACTCCTCAAGGGAGTCAGAGTAGAGGCCCCCTATGTTTAATGGCCACTTGGGCCATATAGCTTTTCTAGATTGGTTGGCGGATATGGACCACTATTTTGAGTGGTACGACATGTTGGATGCTCGTTGAGTCCGATTAGCCAAGGTGAAGCTTGTGGGCCAAATAAAGAGGTTTTGGGCTACTGTGGAGTCAAAGAAAGAGAGGTTGAGGGAACCCCCAATAGACCATTGGGGAGAAATGAAAGAAACTCCTAAGGAAAATACCTCCCATTCACTTATCACTTGAGGTTGGTTGAGGAATCGAAGTTCAAGTCTAAGCCTTTCCATATTCTAAATACCAAAGACTTTGTGCGAGAGACTGAGTCGAACTCGATGGTGTACGCCCTTGTGGCTAGGGAAAGTGCAACAGAGGCTAGTGCAGAGTTACCCACTGAGGTCATTCCGATAGTGGAAGAGTTTTGTGATGTCTTTCCCGATGATCTACCGGATGAGCTTCCCCCTATGAGGGATATACAACACGTCATTGATTTAGTCCCTGGGGCGACTCTACCAAACCTGTCTGAGGTGGCTAATAGGAGAGAAATTTGCTCAGGTGTTTAGTGGGAGAGCACACCAGGACGTGGGACATTGCACTACCTATTGCCGAGTTTGCATTTAATAGTTCTGTGAATAGATCCATAGGTTTAAGTCCTTTTGAAGTCGTTACCGATTATAAACCTAGGAACCCTATTGATCTTGTTCCGAGTCTGCAGAGTCTTTTGCACATCACATTCATTCATTGTATTAAGAAATCAGGCGAAAGATCACTATTAGTAATGAACATTGCAAAATTTCTGCTGACCAACATAAACGATTCAAGGAATTCAATGTAAGGGACTCTGTGATGGTCCACATCAGGCCAGAGCGGTACCCTCAGGGAGCTGTTCGAAATTACATGCGCGTAGCACTGGACCATTTAAAATTATAAAACGAAACGGTCTTAATGCGCATGTGGTAGATCTTTCACCTTCCATGGGAATTAGTTCCACATTCAATGTGGAGGATCTAATTGCATTTCAGGGGACCACTGATACATTGTCCAGCCTGTCACCTAGCCATCCTGATTCCCTGGATCTGTCCCTTAATCCATGACCCCCTTCTGACCCATCTTCCCACCCTCTACCTCCCATATCTACCCTTCCCACACCCAAAGAGGAGATAGAGGATATTCTGGACCATCAAATAATATCGACGTCAGACGGCGGATTTCAAAAGTTCCTGGTTAAGTGAAAGTCACGCCCAGCTTCAGATAGTACGTGGCTCAATGAGGAAGAGCTTCAATGAGTTGATCCTGACATTTTGGAGCGGTTCAGGAGTTTTGTTTTGTCAGTAGCGAAATCTTCGTAGCCAGGGAGAGTTAATGGGGATATCTCGCGCACACGCACACCCCCCCATGCACATACACAAGGAGGGCTCCACCATCGATCTGGATCAATGACGACATCCATGGAGGGCCTCCTAGTTAGAGAGCTGTATTTTGGTTCCTCGGAGTGGACCCGACCATCATGTGGATCCCACCATTAGATTTCATGGTCGTGACCCACTACCCTAGATGATCTAGGACTTTGAGTTTTGCTTATTATTGTTATTAGAAATATCATGAATAGTTTAGATTGATTTGATTAGTTGTTATTTTTGTTATTTCGTCTCTAAGTAATAGTGTGCGCACATGATGCGGCTTTTGGGGTGTAGGTTTTTCTTATAAATAGGCAACCCCTTATAGGTTTTTTTCATTGAAGACGATTAATAAAATTCTGCGTTTTCCTGCTCTAATTCTTCGAAGGGCTAACTACTGTGGTGCAAGCCATATCCATCCCAAATCGCCCCCATCTCATACCCTCCATATTCCTTATCTCCTAAAGCCATCCCCTCATCAAATCCACTCACATTTGCAGCTAATCTTTCCCCTACAACAGATTTTCAGAATCTGGCCTTATAAGAGGGCTGAAACTTCAGCGGAGCACCGTGTTCAAACCGATCATCCATTTGGCCTGAAATTTAGAGGGAAGGTGGTCCATCCCTGGCTGATTCCAGATTCGTGGGCCCCACACATGCGGGCCGCCATCTACGCACGTGTGTCAAGCTGGTTTGCTGTCCACACGCGCCTGTTGATCACAGGTTCCCTCTCGTCTCTATTTCACTCCTCTCACGCCTCGTTTCTAAAACCTTAACCCTAGATCTTCTCAAATCCCCAAGTTCTATTCCACTTTTTCAACCCTAGGGTTTCTTGAATTGAAACATATGAATCCCTTGGATTGGGGAAATATTCCTATGCATGTGTGGATGAATCTACTATCCTTTGAGCATTGTTTGGTCTATAACTTTAATTGATCCAGCCCTAGCATGTGTAGGCCTGGACCCGTATTGATTCCCCTTGATTGAGTGCTTGACTTTATGTGGGATGTAGAATTTTGTGTGATTGTTTTGAACTAGTATGATCTAAAGCCTAGAATCGCATATCATGTTTAAAATTTCATGTCCTGCAGCAAATTTGGTAGTAGAGCCAGAGGTCTCGTGTTCGAGACGACTCACTGGGGGTGATTAATGCAGGGACATTTTCACACCGAGCTCGAGTGAGGTCGCCTGTGGGATGCAGGGGTACACTCGGGGTGGGCGAGGCTCACGGGTGAGATCTCGTGTTCGAGACTCCTCACCGGGGGTTATTAATGCGCATTTTACACCGGACTCGAGTGGGGTAGCCTGTGGGATGTGGGGACACTCTCTCAGTAGGCGGCCCATGTGAGGCGGTACCCCTGTGATTTGGGGCCCACGAAGGGGGTTCGGCTGAGGTCCTAACCTATGAGACGTGGGGCTTGGGATATGAGATAAAGGGATTAATTCGTCATGCTCTAATAGTTCGAGCTTTTAGAGCCCGTGGTTAATTGTTCTGCATCAGAATTTCTTATTGCAGTCGTTTGCTCTTCTTTTTATTCCTGTTTATAGCATTGTTTTGGCATTGGTTGTTTGGGATTCTATATGGCTTCATCATCCACATTTGAGACTATAGACCCCATTAATTCCAGAGTGAAACAGTTAGTTCTTCATTCCGAGAACCCTGGCCTGCAAATTACAACACATAAACTAACGTCAAGTAATGACCTTTAGTGGTCTAAAGCAGTTGAGAGGCTTATCGGAGGCAAATAGGAGTTGGGAAATATAGATGGTAGTATATTAGAACCCTCTATCACTGATCCTCATATGCTGAATGGAAATCAAACAATTTGTTGGTTACATCCTAGCTCTTGAACTTTATGGAATTGGAAGATAACGAATGTCTTTTTTTGCTATCCATTGCTCGCGAGATTTGGTTGATGGCCTGTGTATTGTATGCTTATCAGGATAATATGGCCCACATTTATAATATGTATTAGGGGATTAGTCACTTGTGAGAGGCGGAGAGATCTGTATTTGATTATTATGCCAAGATGCATGGTCAATGGTAGGTATTATCCTTTCTCGATGATCTTCACTTTGTGAGTTCTACAGATGTGGAGGCATAAAAAACATTGAGAAGAAACGGATCTTTGAGTTATTGGTGGGTCTTAATAATGATTTTGAACCAATTTGTGCTCAGATTCGTAGATTACCTTCTTTACTATCACTTAGTAGTGTATATGCTTTATTATTATGTGACAAGAAGCATTAGACAACTATGGATTCAATTGTGGTTGAAAAATCTACCTTAGTGACAGGAATTTGAAACTTTGATCATATTGGCAATGGTCGTGAACGCGGTATAGGAAGAGGTGGACGTGATGGTGGTAAAGGCTGTGGTTGCGGCATGGATCGGTTGTGTACTTACTATCGCTATCATGGACATGCTGTTGACTATTGCTAGGTACTTCTTGGTCGTCCTCAAGGTAGAGCTGCCAATTCTGTTGTCTCAGATGACAGGGACTCAGATTACCATTGGGGAGGTGATACCTTACGTAACTTTACCTGTGGTTCCATCAGTTGGTTATGTGGTTCATCTCTCAAAATCCGAGTATGATGCTTTTTGAAGGGATGCCACTTAGAATAAGGCCTCCCCACCCACTTCCTTGGCCTAGACATGTAGTACATCAACTACCTTTCATACTATTTATGCATCAAGTCAATGGATTATTGATTCAGGTGCCATTGATAACATGATAGGTACATTTTGTTCTTTTTCTTTATTTACTCCTAATCCAAATATAGGTCGTGTGGAATTAGCAAATAGTAACCTAACACCTATTTCAGGTAAGGGTAATGTCTCTCTTTCTCCGTCTTTCTCCTTGTTATTTGTCTTATTGGTTCCTAATGATGTGTCTAATTTGTTATCAATTAGTAAGGTTATAAAGGACCTAGATTGTAGTGTGACTTTTCATTCTGATTGTTGTGTTTCCCAATATTTAAAGACGAAGAAGCTACTTGGTGGTGGACATGGGATGGATGGTTTATTCATTTAAAAAAAAAAAAAAAAAAACTTCCAAGTCATATTAACGAGTGTCTAAGTGTCAAGAAGGAAGGCCTTTATATCTAGCATTGTAGGTTTGGTCATCCCTCGAGTCCAGTCTTACAGTCTTTATTACCTGTGTTAGTTGAGTATAATGATGTCAAAAAGTTAAAAAGTGTGAGGCTTGTATCTTAGCCAAACACCATAAGTCTATTTATCCTCCTGTGGAGAAACGGTCCAGTAGAATTTTTTCTTTGGTTCATTCAGATATATGGGGTTCAATTCCTATCTTTTTTAATGGATTTAAATATTGTCTTGTTTATTGATGATGCATCTTGTATGACGTGGATTTATTTGATGGAAATTAGAGATGAAATTAGCTCAATTTTTAAAGTGTTTCATAGTTGGGTCAAAAATCAATTCAATGTGAATATTGGAACTTTTCGTACTGATAATGCGAAAGAGTATCTTTCCCATTTCATGATATCTTATCTTCAAGAGCATGGTATTAATTTTCAGATTGAGTGTGCATATACCCTGTAATAAAATGGAATTGTTGAAAGGAAAAATAGACATATTTTAGAAGTTACTCGTGCTCTCGTTGTTGGTATGTCTGGGCCTAAATATTTTTTGTTAGAGGTTGTTTTTATAACCCGCTATTTAATTAATTGTTTTCCTAACAAGGTCCTTGCTGGAGAGTTACTTGTCCAATACTTTTCAGCCTTTCCATTGCTGGTTTTTGGGTGTGTGTATTATGTCTATAATACCGACCATATTAGAAATGAATTGTCAAATCAAGCTATCAAATGCATTTTATTGGGGTATTGATCTTCACAAAAGGGGTATAAATGTTTGGATCCAGGTACTAAAAAATGTTATGTTTTTATGGATGTTAAATTTGTTGAAGATGCTCTATATTTTTTTGGTGGAAAGGGGGAGCACCATTTTATGATTCTTCGTGTCCTTTTCCTTGAGTTTGATGAAATGGTGCTTATTCCTTCTAAACCTGATTATGCTAGAGATACAATTATTATTGATTTCACTAAGTCCAACTTGAAGGCATATGAATGAAAGAATGTTTGTAATACTATTCTTTCTCAGGACACCACGAATCATGCTCCTTTGGCTACATGTACTATTAGTGTTCTTATTCGTTTACTTATTTATACCGATCCATATTTAGACAATTTCTTAAACTTGTTGCTGTTAGAAAAGCATAAAGACAATACACTTCCCATCCCATTCAACTCTTTGTTTCCTATTGTTCTTTCTTTTTAACACATGTCCTTTGTTTATGCTCTTAAGTGCTCTTCCTCCATTTCTAAAAAATCTTGACGCGGCTCTTATTTCTCCTATATGATGACGAGCTATGGAGGAGGAGATGGTAGCTCTTGAAAAGAATCATACATGAGAGATGTTAGAGTTACCAGCTGGGAAGAGTTGGCATAGTCAGCTAATGGGAATGATCCACCCAAACGTAGGCCCCTTTAATCTTAAGCAAAAGAACACAAATAAATAGAAGAGAACAACTCAAGAGATTTATTTTTTAATTTCAAGATGCCTCCATACTACTCGTTCCAGGCCCTTATATAGGCTTTTGAGACATACAAGGAAAAACATAATGTCATTCACAACCAATGACTTATTACAATTATGGAAAAGAGATTAAAGAGATAAGCATGCCTCCTTATTGACGGGCCAACTATTGGGCTTGGATTTAATGGGCCTGGCCCTGGCCTTGGCCCATGGATCGTGGCCCCAGATAAGCCTGCATCAGTCCTCCCTCGCTTGAAAGAACTTGACTCTGGCGAGTTAATGGCTTGATATTGCTCATAGAGATCAGGATTCAAACACTTGAAGTTGGTAGTTGCGATCCATGTAGCATCGGAGAGAGGTCGTCCTTGCCAATAGACGATAAACTTCTTGTAACTACCTAGCCGTGTGGAGACAATTTGGTCATCGAGAACATCAACGACTGTATCTTGGGTGGCAAAACAATTAGAAGTATGATGACTTGTTCTTCACTACCATCATCAGTATGGTGCCCATGATAGATGGGAAGATCTTCCACATTGAAAGTAGGATTAACAGGTAAATCTGGTGGGAGATCTAAAATATAAGCATTGGCATTGATCTTTATGATTTTGACTGGTACTGCATTGCGAGGATGGAGCTTCCTCGAGGTGTCGGGAGGTAACCGTTTAGGATGAATACGGGTCCGCAAATTCAACAAAACGACGTCTTGACTCTACGGGTAAAGGAACCAAATCGATCGGGAGACATGGTTGTGTACCCGTTGCTGCCTTAAAAAGTGACATCTCTGTGGACCTGTTGACTGAATTATTATAAGAAAATTTAACCATTGGTATTAGTAGGTCCCACATGGCTATGTGATCATGGACAAGACACCGTAGCAACTTGCCCAAGCTATGGTTGACCACTTCTGTCTGACCATCGGTCCGAGCACGGTAAGCACTAGAGAATTGAAGCTTGCTTTTCGTCACTGCTCAAAGAGTTTTTCAGAAATAACTCATGAACTTAGTATCACTATCAGACACAATTGTCTTTGGAAGCCCATGAAGAGGAATAACCTCTTGAAAGAATAATTGAGCAATCTTGAGAGCATCTGTTGTATTCGAGCATGGTATGAAATGAGCTATCTTTGAAAATCGATCAACTACCACAAATACTTGATCAACTTTCTTAGCGGTCTTTGGCAAACCCAGGACGAAGTCCATGCTGAGATCTTCCCATGGAGCACATGGGATCAACAATGGTTGATACAATCCACTAATTTTCTTTTAACCCTTAGTAAGCTGGCAAAGCCTGCAGAATTGGCAAATCTTGGCAACATCTGATTTTATACGAGGCCAAAAGTATATATCTCCAATGAGAGCTAGGGTCTTATCACGACCCAAGTGTCCACTACACCCATCGGCATGTTACTCTCTCACAACATACTCACGGATGGATGTACCGAATAGGCAAAGTTGCATTCCTCATAACAAATAGCCATCATGAATGTTGAAATGTGGGCGTTTTGCATGCTCTCCACTAAGAATGTCAGTATAAATACGCTTGAAATCCTTGTCATCAGCATACTCAAGACGTATCTCTTCGAATCCTAGAACAGTGATAGCCATCAATGATAATAGATGTGCATGATGGCTTAATGCGTCAGCAACCGAATTTTCCTTGCTAGCCTTGTGACGAATGACAAAAGAAAACTCTCGAAGGTAAGCGCTCCACTCGGAACGACGAGCACTCATCTTCTGCTGGGAATTTAAGTACTTTGCCAACCAAATAGTGACGCCAATGCCGCAAGGTCTAAACAATGGCATAAAACTCCAAGTCATGAGTGGAGTATTGTTGCTTCGTATCGGAGAGCTTTTCGCTGAAGAAAGCTATTGGATGGCCCTCCTGACTGAGAACTCCACCAATGTCGTCATTAGAAGTGTCACAACTCACCTCAAATACTTTCTCAAAGTCCAAAAGGCACAAGATTGGAGCTTCGATCATCTTACGTTTGATCCTATCAAATGCTTGTGTTGCTAGACTTGTCCATCGAAACTCCCTTTGTTTTATACAATCGGTGATTGGGGCCATGATGCTGCTGAAGTTCCGCACAAAACGTCTGTAAAATGTAGCAAGGCCATGAAAACTGCGGACTTTAGAGATGGTGGTAGGTGTCGGCCAATTAATTATGCCTTTCACCTTGGCGGGGTCCACCTCTACACCTTGCAACGAGACAATGTACCCTAAGAAAACCACCGATGCACTCATAAAGGTACACTTTTTAAAGTTAATATAAAAGTGCTTGCGACAAATGACTCTGAAGATAAGACGTAGGTGATTGAGGTGCTCGTTTCTTGATGTACTGTAGATAAGAATGTTGTCGAAATAGACATTGACAAACTTCTTAATAAAAGGGCAAAACGATTGCTTCATGACGCGTATGAAAGTGCTAGGCACGTTTATGAGACCAAATGGCATAACTAGCGACTCGTAGAGGTCGTCTTTGATCTTAAATGCTGCCTTTCATTTCTCACCAGGTCAGATGCGAATCTAGTGGTATCCACTACGAAGATCAATTTTGTAAAAGATGCTAGCACCTGGCATCAAGTCTAGCATATTGTTAAGTCGAAGAATGGGGAAACGGTACTTCACTATGATTGTATTAATAGCTTGGCTGTGTACACACATGTGCCAACTTTCATCCTTCTTGGGACTAAGGAGGGCTGGCACCGGACATGGGCTTAGGCTCTCTCGAATGTAGCACTTTTTAAGCAACTCGTCAACTTGGCGCTTCAACTCGGCGTGTGTGGCAGGACTCATCCGGTATGCTAGTAGGTTGGGTAAGGACGCTCCATGAACCAAATCTATAGCGTGCTGAATATCTCGCAATGGATGCAACTCCTCAAGTGGATCATTGGGGACCAAATCTTGGAAGTCATGCAGTATAAATTTGACTTCATCAAGAATAAGCTTACCTTGGTCAATAACAGGATCTTGCACGTGTTTCATAACTAGAGCAAACATTACGACTTTTTCCTTGCTCTCTTGTTTGACCTTCCACATGGTGAGAACATAGGAGTTTAAAAGAGCAGCCGATGTCGATGATGAAGGTGATGGGGACATCATAGGACCTACTAGGTGTACCAAAGACGTAGACGACCACCCACATCGGCGCAACTTTCTTTGTGGATGGGAGGCGAGTTCCAGATGGGGCCTGCTGGGCCATTTTGAAGGCCCCATATGCATTGGACGTGCATTCGGAAGACCCCACTTTGAGTTGATGTATATGGGTTGCTTAAGAGACCATTTTAGTCATAAAATTTTTATTTTGTGTCAATCCGATCATTGGAACTTGTCAATCTGGCCATCAAGCCGTCGGATCTTCTTGATTTGGGCCCCTTGGACTTTGATCTTCCTTCCTATATGTTTTTCGTTATTTTTAAGATTTATTTGATGGTTGAGATTGATTATAAGTGTTTTTAGTTTTCTTATTTTGGATGATGGGTTATTTCAGCTGAGTGAGTGGCATAGTTGTAATTATTCCGAATTTTTAATTATAAAAGCACAGGGGAGGTCCAAACCTAGTGGTATTATTGAGAAGAAAGAAAAAAGAGAGAAGCTCTCTTGTGTGAATGAATTTTTCTTCTTATGTTTTAGGGCTTGTGAGAAAGCCTCCCTTCCAATCGAATTATTATAGGGTACAAAGTTGTTTGATGGTGGATTCCCCAAGGTACATCATTCCTCTTTCTTTTCTTCAAAAGGCATTCTTCTTTTTCTATTGTCTTCTTCTTTCCCTTTCTATTACAACCTTTTAAACCCATCAAAACCTCACTGAATCCTCCCGCTCTCTCCTTTACCTAGACACGTGTGGACTTGCACGTGCACACGCGCGTGCGTCCATACGGGCAGCCGCGTGTGGGTCTCAGTTTAGGGTTTTCCCTCTTTGATTTTCCTCCAAAACTCCCTAATCCTTAGATCCTTTGAATCCCTATCCCTAGATCCTCAGAAGCCGAATATCGGGCGATGTCTTTAGCTTTCAGTGAAATTACATGGGTACATGGCCTTTTACTGGAACAAAATCCACACCTCTATATGCTGATGACACTAGTTCCATTCGCATTGCCTCTATTTCGTGAACATGCTAAACATATAGAGGTTGACTGTAATTTTATTCGTGTAAAATATCTGGCTGGCGAAATCT
Organism: Magnolia sinica; assembly: GCF_029962835.1. Lineage (NCBI taxonomy): Eukaryota > Viridiplantae > Streptophyta > Magnoliopsida > Magnoliales > Magnoliaceae > Magnolia > Magnolia sinica. The sequence continues at coordinate 112,292,336 of NC_080573.1, read as the reverse complement.
CCCTCCCTCCCACCCATTGCTTCTCAACAAGAAATTACAGACATCTTCACAAAGGTGATGACTGGAGCTCAGCATCATTACTTGGTGGGCAAACTGATACTGTTTACTGAACCACAGTTTGAGGGGGAGTGTAGAGATACCTATGAATAGATTACAGCTGTATGTACAAATGTGTATATTGGTGATATGTGAAGTTATGTACAGCTGTGTACATCAGTAGATACCATGTATATCTATCAATACAAAGCTGTATATATAGGTGGTCAGTATATGAATAACACCTCTCTCTTTTGCATATTTCCATCTCTTTGATACAATTGTCAGGGAAAGTTCCAATTAGATTTTTAGTGGATCTCAATTTTATGAAAGATCTTTCAGGAAAGCTAGAAACCAAGAAAACTGGTGAAAAAGACAAGGAGAAAGACACATGGCTAAAATCATTATGTCGATACTAAATAGGTGATCCATCTGCAAGCTTACCTTTGCATGGACCAATAGAAATCAGTGAAGAGAAAATGGAAGACTAATCAATCATGTGATAATTGGTCCATTGTCAGTAATCTATAACCCATAACTCCTATATTGTACGTGTAAGGCTCCTGATTGAGTCCACATAAATTGATGGGCGTGTATTACGTATTTTAAAGCTTGAATGAAAAGCATGAAAGCCTGCATCCCAACTTACTTGAGAAGAAAACAACCAACTTCCGAATGCAATTCATTTTTATCACCTTGTTGGATGAGCCATATATTGCAAGTCAAATCTCACAGTTTAATGGAATTGTATGCATCTTCTGTGTTCCTTCATCTCTTGCGATGTATAGTTTACTTATCTAGGAATATCCATCCCCAACCATCCTTCTGAGGAATCACCTGAAATACCAATGCAGAGGAGCAGAAAACAGATGAAAAGTAGCTGATGCAGCAGGTCAGACCAACATGGCCAGTATGGTGGTTAGGGGAGGGTATTAGAGATGCCATCTTATGATCAAGATAAAAAAAATTTACTCAGTGAAAGTTACAGAACCTTACTTATTTAAAGGTTGCTTGAGTTGAACTGCTTCAGTTAATAACCCACGTGTGTGAATAGTCTATTGCTTTGACATTTTTAAAGACTCACATTTATTCTACTTTTCCTAACCACAGCTTAAGTTCAAGGAAAACTAGAAAACCAAATTTTAGCATCCTAATTTACCCTTAGCAGTGATGGTGCATTTCCTTTACAGGAAGAGGATAGTGTTCACTAAGCATGAGGGAAAGTGCCTATGTTTTAATTGTTTTTGTCAATTGAAGTTTTTACTTCAATGCCCTTGGCATGTGTCTCCTACACCTGCTTCCGCTAACATTTAATGACTTCAACAGTTGGGGTCCATATTTATTAGTTCTTTTAAATATTTGTTTAGTTTTCATGTCAAAGTTATCATTTCTTGGGCAATTGCAGAAGTTTTGTCACCAATAATTTATTATAGTCAATGCTTTGTGTTACTTTCCATTTTCAGGTGCAAATTATGGCTTATGTTGAATACTTTGGTCAATTCACCTCAGAGCGATTCCCGGAAGATGTTGCCGAGGTATGGGATTTCAGTTTTCTTTCTTGTCCTGTATGGATCTTGACATATTTAGTAACATTCAACTACAATCGAAGTGCTGTAAACTGTAAATATGATGACATTTTAATGCAATTGAATAAAAGTATTCTCAAATGACTTTCTTTTTCATGCAGCTAATTCGCACTTGTTATCCATCCAAGGAAAAGCGCCTTTTGGATGAAGTATTGGGTATTGCAACCTTCTTCCATTCTTTGTAACAACCTATAAAATTTCCGCGCCCATGTTTTAATTCATCTTCTTTCGAGATTACACATAATGACCTATTTCTTTAATTTCCAGCAATCTTTGTTCTTCATCATCCAGAGCATGGACATGCTGTTGTTCATCCAATTCTTTCTTGTATAATTGACGGGACATTGGTGTATGATAAGAACCATCCTCCCTTTAGTTCTTTCATTTCTTTAGTCTGCCCAAGTAGTGAGGTATGGAACTGCCAGAATTGATAATGTCTTCTTACTCTATTTAATGATAGTTTGAATGGTTTTGAATGGTCAAGCTTCTACATTCCCAGCAGTAGTGTATATGTTTTAAGCTGGTTAATAAGACCTATGATCTGGTTCATAAGTGGAAAGATGGTCATTGATAATTAACCAACCTTTAATTACAGAAAGAATATTCTGAACAATGGGCCCTGGCGTGTGGGGAAATTTTGCGAATATTAACTCACTACAATCGCCCAATTTACAATATTGAGAATCAAAGCAGTGAAACGGAGAGGAGCAACAGTGGCAGCCATGCTACAACAAGTGACTCACGGGATGGGGAAGCATGCCAATCATCACTGGTGGAACATGAGAGGAAACCATTAAGGCCTCTATCTCCTTGGATTACTGACATATTGCTTGCTGCACCTTTGGGTATTAGAAGCGACTATTTCCGCTGGTAAGTAAGCTTGTTATCTTCTCTACAGTTCGATATTATGAGATTGTCTACAAATAATCAATGTTTACTTATTCCAAAGTAATAAAAACGAAAAAAGTTTTGGATTGTGGCAAAACAAATTTGGAGATACAAACAATTGAAACTATTCATTGTTATCTTTACGGTATGGACCTTTTACTACATACTCCAAATGAACATCTTTTATATGCTGCACATATGAGATAAACTGTTAGCCAAATTTAACTAAACATCATAGTTAGTGGAAATGATGTTGTAATGAGCTTTTAAGTAATAGAAAGTACACATTGGCTATTCAATTGTTTTATGGATAAACTGCTTGACTAAAAAAGATTGGTGGTCTCAAACTATTATTTGTGTATATATGGGCGTCGGGTACATGTATGTGCCTAGGTGTTGGACCCCCAATACTCATGCTAATGGAGAACTACTTTTTTTGAATCCCTTCTATAAGATTTTTGTTTATTTTTATTAATTTTTTTTTTTTTTAATGTCATCATTGTAGCCTTTTCCCAACTATTTGTGGTCAGCTTTTGAATTATGCTTGACAGTGGTTTGTTGACCAGCTGACTACCTTACATCAAAACTCCTTTACTTGTACTTGGGACTGTTAGGAGCATAGCTGCCATGTGAAGTTTCATAATAAACATGTTTTAAACGTAAATTCACTACTTTTAAGAAGATGTTTTATGTTATTAGATTTCATGGTAGGAAAGAAAGACAGAGGAGAGATGTGAAAGAGACAAAAAGAATCTCATTATGCTTTCTCCCCTTAAATCTTTTTGTTAATAAAGCTGAAACAATAATATATAGTCAATGTTCAAAGTATCGGTATCACCACAAGTTTCGCTGATCGGGGATACAGAAACAATAATGATATTGCCGATAACCGGAAATGCAGGAAAACATTTGAGAAACATGGGGAAAATGGTGGAATTTTTCATTGAAACTTCAGGAGATGCTAAAATACACATATTTGGGTTTTAGGAATAAAAAATTGTAAAAAGAATGCATACATAATAAGTTTCCATTTAATGGGGGCCTAAAACATGTGTTGTTGTAAGAAACCAGTCCAACCATCCCGTCTATCCATCCAACCATCCAACCTCCCATCCAAATATCCATCAATATTTCAGAATATTGACAACACCCAATATTTCTTCGAGAAATCATCAACAATTGGAAAGGAAAGGAGAGACTATATTCTCGTTATCGCCCATGTTGCGATAACGATAATATCATGATATGATCGATATTATCATCAACAATTTGAACACTGCACACAACCATATGCCCATAAAAAAATTGAAATGGAATTCTTTTAATAAACAGATTTTTGGTAATATCGATGCATTGGCGATATAATCGAATTGTCGCCTATATATTGGTGATACAAGCGACACCTAGAATTTACACAGTCGAAAATATTGGCGATATAGATACATTGACGATATAAGAGACACTTGTAATTTACACGGTTGAAAATATTGGCAACAATGTTTTAAATATTGATGATATCGGTCGATATATCCCACGATATATCTTGTATCCCACCTGTGCAATACGAAACATGTAGGTAGTGCCGATACATCCCGCACATTTGATCTGGTGAGCATTTTCAATTTCTGATCCCTTTTTTTTTGTTGAAATTATGTTAAATCAGTGTCAAATGGTTACAAATCCTTTGGTCCTTCATGTCTTACAAGAAAAACCATGGAGTTGGAACTTTGATTTTGATATCCATTGGTTCTTCACGGTCTCCATGTTTTTTTCTCGAAATTTTCCTTCAACCAGCTGTCTATTGAGACTAATTTCGAAATATTTAAGAGTATTTGATGAAATGATCATCACGTACACTCTAATTTCAAAATTTGAATGTAAGTAGTCCGATTTGGAGAAAATTCAAAATTTCCCCAATTTCTCCCAAATTTCTTGCAATATTGCACTCCAAACATGAAATTAAGCATGTATGAGGGCTGATCTACTGATTTGTCAAGTCATTGTCAATTTTTGGAAAATTAAAATCAAATTTTAATAAAAAAATTTATTAAAATATTTTTTTTTCAAAATTTCCCTTAAACTAGCGTCAATTTAAACTAATTTCTAAGTATTTAGGAGCGTTTGATGAAATGATCGCCACATACACTCTAAACGTTATACATTCAATTTGAATATAGTTGTATTAGTTCAGTTAGAAAACACAGCTTCGGACCCTATACAAAGAAACTCTATTATGTGCACTTCTTTTTTACATGTTATGATTTAAATTTGTGTATTAAGGTCTTTTTTAACAAATCGTGAAGTTTCATTGAAAAATTCAACCATTTTCCTAATGTTTCCCCATGTTTCTCAAAAAGTGCGATAAATTACCCGATTCAAATGATATATCCCGTGCGATAACTGATATGTATCTACATCTCAAGGATGTGATATGTAGTTCAATACCGATATTTTGAACATTGATTGGCGATACATTGGCGATATTGATAGATTATAGATACTTAGCGATAAATTGCCGATACTTGGAGTTTTTTAGACTATAATGTTATCGGTATCACTGAGCTGGAGATATGGATAATATCAAGGATACTTTGAACAATGTATATAGTGTATCGTAGGAGCACCCAGTATGGTGCACACCCACTAACACTCAAATCTCCTACATTCTTCCTCATGCTAGAGCGTTAATATCACACACCCACCTTGCACTCAAATCTTGTAAAGGTGAGAGGAAGAATAGGCTTTTGTCAGGATTTCAGATAACCGATTGCTTGATTGAACAAGCAGAGTACACAATAACTCATGGAGATATTCTCTCTCACAAAATCACATTCCACTTCAGTGTGCTTAGTTTGCTCATGGAAAGCTAGGTTGGAGGCAATGTGGTTCGCAGCTTGATTGTTGCCAATGTAAAGGTAGAATGAGTAGAGACCTCATAACCCACTTCCTGAAGGAGAGAATGAAGCCAAATAACTTCAAATGTAGCATGCCCATATGAATTATGCTATGCTTTAATAGATGAACATGCCACCATAGTTTCCTTCTTACTCTTCGGATGAGATTGCCACCATACATACAATAGCCCCTTGTGAACTTTTTGTGATTAGAAGATCCTGCCTAGTTAGCATCATTGTACCCGCTTAGATTTATGTGACTGTGATTAAACTAGAGTAAACCCTTTCTAGGAGTACCTTGCAAGTATTGAATAATACCTTAGACAGCCTCAAGATGATCCGAACATAGAATTTACATGAAATGATTGGAGACATTGATGGCATAAGCGAAATCTAGATGATGGTACATGCTTTGGTGGATTGCGTGTGACCCGTGTGGGGCCCATAGAGATGTGCCATACAAGTCCATTCCATTCATCTCTTTTAAAAGACCACAATAGGACAGGATTCTAAAAATCAGGCATATCCAAAACTCAGGTGGTCCATACCTCACGAAATAGTGGGGATTGAGCACTTGGCAGTGACAGAAGTTTTGTATCAGGATGGTATTTGTTGCTACAATTTATCTGAGTGGTAATGATTCTACGAATGGTTTGGATGGCATATAAACATCATGATCAGCTCTAGGAAGGTTTCAACGGTGGACATTGTTGTTCCCACTGTTTAGTTGGTATGGCCCACCACTTGAGTTTTGGATTTGCCTGACTTTTAGAATACTGTCTTATTGTGGTCTTTCAAAACAGATGGTAGGAGTGGATTTGTGACATACATCTCTATGGTCCCCACACAGCCCTGGGCACATAGATATCTCTATGCTTGGTTCAAGTACACTGCCCTACATTGTTGCCTTGTATGTGCGGTTGTGATTAGATTGACCAAGATTAATTTCCCTTGTAATATTGAATAGGATTTGTTAAGGCCACATGTGGAGCATGTAAACATTTGTGGCTACTGATTGGGCAAGGTGTTAATTGATCCAAACCATCCATTAGAATGGCCATCTCTTGGATAGGCTAGTGGCCCATCTTAGATGGATCATAGCCCTAAATTAATATTGATAGAACTAGTGTTCTAGTTGTTAGTGTCGCTACAAGTTTCACTGGCCAGAGATAAAGATATAATATCGTTATCGCTGATAACCGGAAATGCGGGGGAAAAGGGGGGGAGCATGGGGGAAACAGTGGAATTTTCCAGTGAAACTTCAGGACATGCCTAAAAATACATATTTGTATTTTCAGGAATGAATAAATTGCAAAAAAAAAAAAAATGCATTAAATAATAAGTTTTTATTTAATGAGGTCCAAAAAGCATGCGTTGGTGTAAGAAATCACTCCAACGGTAACCAAAATGAGTTTATATAATACAAATGCAGCTAACTTACAATAATTAAGACATGTAAAAGTAAATGAATTAAAAAAGTACATATTTTCAACCATATTTCATCCCCACATGGAGTGACGAGGTGGCTTGTAGTTATCATCTAGATCTCGTTGCAGTTGGGTGTGGTACTGTTGACAGTATTGTTTCTAGGTCATCCTCTGCTCGTACCAATTGAACTCCCTTATGTACCTCTGATAGTTGTCCTCCCCAAGCTATGAGTACGCCTAGACGTGAGTACTGCGTGATAGACATCGACGGCATTTGCCGAGTAGGGCCGTAAGGGAACAGATCAAGTCCAACCCCGACTCCTTGATAGTATTGCTGCTAGTCATACGGGTACCCCGAATATCCTCCTATCAAAGGGTCATGACTTGAAGAACTATCAGTCGGTTGCTCATATCTATGGGTAGACAAGTGTGACCAAATGTCGAGTTGCCATGCCCATACACGTGATATCCGCCATACGCATATGGTGGGACGGAAGTGGAGCTCCCCTACTTTGAATTGATGTCCATAAATGACAAGTTGTGTGCGGGAGCATCAATCGCGACGCGTCTGGCTTTCTTCTTCGAATGACACTTGGAAATATATGTGGGCTCTGATGCTCTCACCCTGGATGGTGGACGAAATCCATGGTCATCGTCTTGAGTGACATAGTTAAAGTATTGTTCCTTAGCGAACTGGCCAATGGATCGCTGCACCCCCCACCATTGCCACCTTCGCCCCCACTAGTACCACCTACATCAGTGCCGGTGCCTTCATCCCCTCCATCACCGCTATTGTCGTCGTCGTCATCCCCATGACCAGTGTCGAGTGGGGGTTGAGTCTCATTATCATCACTCACTATAACTTGATGATGGGGAGGGGGTTGTGAAGATGCTTTGAAGATGCTTTCTCACTCTCATTAGAACATGCCGAACTCCTCACCAAAGGATTAACAGAGTCTGTATCTTCCCTCTATTAGCTTACTACCTGATCGACATCGATACCAAGAGACGTTGCTTCCTCGGCTACCTACGGAGCAGGGCCTCGCTATGCATCATCTAAATCAACTAGCTTAATCCACTCATAAAGTGGGTCCTCATCATCGTCCACCTATTTGTGCCATGGTACCTATAGACAACAGGTCGAGCGGGTCTAGATTTTCCTCCATGTCTCGGTTTGCCCGCAACTACCTTTCTCTTAATTTCATATTATAGTGGCAGTAAACGAGTTTCTACAACTTCTCATGTGCTAGCCTGTTCCTCTTGCTGGTGTGTATGAGTGACCATGTGCTCCAATTCTTCTCGCACGGTGAAGAGGATACAATCTATGCGAGAGCATGGACTGCTAATAACTGCAGTGCAGGCGTGTTGACTCCATACATCGCCCACCACTCACCTATATATCCATCAAGAGCTTGTTTTAGTTTGAAGTTTAAACGGAAAATGTAGTTACATAATTATATTACCTTACTCACATGGCAACATCGTTTCTGTTAATGCTTTTGCTAGTGCGAATGAGAATGTACCACTAGCATCCCTAAATTGCAACAACTGTAAACATGGATTCACATGTCATTATTTTTTATCACCTATATTTCTAGAGACTATAAGGAAGAAAATCTATTTTATCAATTACCATTAGCGAAATCTGCTTAAATTGCAATACCTGGTTATCGAATTCTGCTTGCACTGTCGATTATAGGAACAACTGTTTGAACACCTCGTGGACGGCCATCGTCAAATCATTATTCTCATGGAGCCAGCATTTGTGATGGAATTTGGGATTCAGATCGTATGTAGAAATCCAAATATTATTCACTTAGTTGCATTAACACGCAAAAAGAAGTAATGCTTAAAGTGCAAGTGATAAAAAGTATAGGTAAATGTAACAAACTTACCAACTTAGTGGAGTGGCTGCTCGAGGGTCCTGGTCCATCGTTTATCGATGATATCAATCACCCACTAATGCGAATTGATGATTGTAGTCTTTATCCCTTCTCTTATAATTCTCATGAGCTCGTACATTAACCCCATCGGAGGCCACATCTCATTATCTACGGCTCGTAGGACCTTGTAGATCGGATGCAGGATGGAAATGACGATGTGAACTCTATCCCAGAAGGAATCGGTAAGTGCATCTTTGAAAGCTTCTTCGCACCCTCAGTCTTCCTCCGATTCCACTATTAAGTATTTCTCAGATCTAAACAAATTTTTGAGACCCACACAATGCCTGTATAAACTATCAAGTGCGATGAAGTTCGTGGCAAACTGTGTCGCACCTAGTCTAACGATGTCCCCTCCACAACACTCACGCATTGCAGCCAACAACCATGAGTGATGGTATATAAAGTTTGTCACTCTCCTCGCATCCTCGATGGTCTTCCTGACAGAATCTCTCTGCCCTATCCCCTCGAGCATTAAATTAATGTTGTGTGCCGCACACGGGATCTAAAAGAGATTGTACCTCCTCATCAATTTTTTCCCTGCCTTAACAAACACATTGCCATTATCCGTCACAACTTGAACGACATTCTTCGACTCAACATCTTTAATCACTTCTTTCAAGAGGTCATATATGTATTTATGATCTTTTATTTTGGCTAATGCATCAATAAATTTGAGGAAAATGGGGCTGCCTTCTACAGTACACCATGAAATTGATAATGGACAATTTCGTGGGTCCTGCCACCCATCACACATGATCGTCACCCCGTATTGCTTCCAGTTCGGCTTAAGTCCATGTACCCAAGGTTGCATTTCCTCGTACTCCTGATTGAGGTAGACACCAAGAATCTCCTGTGGTGTCAGACGTTTCATGCCGGGCCTGACACGTATAACCTCCTTAATCATATTTTTGAAGTGAGGACTGACTGCTGTATTTGCTGGTACATGGCTCGAGATGAACCACATAGATATAGTGCCCCCCACTTTCTCCTCGATCCCCTTGTTCCACATATTTTTTAATCACTTTTTGATTAACACCTACAATGGGTGCGTCTGTGACACAAGCGCTTTGTGTGCGTTGTAGGCCATGCCCGCCAGAACCATTACCACCCATACTGCCTCCCTCAAATCGTCTGCTGCTCCCACCGACCTCATGTTGAGACTTCCCAAACAACAACCTACTCTGATCAAGCCGTCTGCTTTGTTCCCCCTTCCACGCTGAAGCCCAAGACTCACGAATCACTAAACTCTCCTATCCCAAGTCGTAACATAGTCATCGGGATATGCAATCCCCTCGTCGTCGGCGTCATCTTGCTCGTCGATAGCACCCAAGCCTCATCCAATGCCTCGTAGCTCCTCCCTTAGATCCCTCTCCCAATCCTTTTGTTGCTACTTGTGTGACTTCACTTCAGCCAACACCCTTCTCATCTCCTCTCTTACCAACTTTGTTACACTTGGGCAGTCTTTCACATTCTTGTACCCCCTTGCCAAATTTTCCTTCAACCTAAACACTCCCCCATACCGTATTACTTGGCTATAGTAGTTGCATATGACTCCATATTTATTCTCCTCCACTAGCTGTCCATGTTTCCACTCAATGTCTCTTGCTCCTCCTTTTCCCAATCCAAACGACATTTCACTCCCGATTCATACTACATATAGATACAACGAAACAAATTGCATATAACTCCATGATGAAGGATAGATCAGATCATCAAAATATTTTGCTCCCGATTGACCAATCCATTGTCTCCAAAACGAAGGACAGATTGAATCGTCAAAATATTTTTGCATGTGGGACCAGTTTGGCAATGCACAATGGTCATCCTAAATCTCTGAACAGGATGAAGCATATACAAAATTTAGGTGGACCACACCACATGATATTTTTTTTTTTTTTCCTTTCATCTAATCGCCACTGTTTACTATGGGATGGTTAATGCAGGGGCATTTTCACACTGGGCTCGAGTGGGGTCGCTTTTTGGATGCAGGGGCATACTCGGGGTGGGTGACCCATGCGATTTGGGGCTCATGGGGGAGGTCTCGTGTTCGAGACTCCTTACCAAGGGTGATTATTGCACATTTCACACTGGGCTCGAGTGGGGTAGCCCATGGGATGCGGGGACACTCGGGGTGGGCGGCCCATGTGATTTGGGGCCCACGAAGGGGGTTCGGCCGAGGTCCTAACCCATGAGATGTGGGGCCTGGGCTATGAGATAAAGGGATTAATTTTCCATACTCTAACAGTTCGAGCTTTTAGAGCAAGTGGATAATTGTCCTGCATCAATGGTCCACCTAATAACTGGCTTTGCTTCATTTTTAGGATAATGCCCTAAAATGATCTGGAAAAAATGGATGGACAGAAAAAATACACCAAAGTGGGCCCCACAGTAAGGGTCATACCATCTTGAGAGAGTCCAAGGTCTCACCTAATCCCGCCCATGAAAGTGACACAGTTTAGCTAGTTACGCTGCAAGTAACAATTGACGACCACTGGTCATCACTTTGTGGGCCCCACCATGATGTATTTGTTTCATCCACATTGTTCATCAATTTTCCCATATCATTTTATGATATGATGCCAAAAATGAGGTGGATTAAAATCTCAAGGGGACCACATCACAGGAAACTGTGTTGGGCCCACCATGAATGTATGTGCTTTATCCACATCGTCCATCCGTTTTACAACTCATTTTAGGGGTTGAACCCAACATTAAAGCATAAACGAAGTTCTAGTGGCCTACAAAAAAATTAATGTATTTACTATATCCACACCATCCATTTTGCGAGATCATTTTACAGCATAATCCCAAAATTGATTTATATCCAAAGCTTAAGTGAACCACACCACAAATAGTAGTGGGACAATGATGGTGACTGTTAAAACATTCGTAGGGCTCACCATAATGTTTATTTTCCATCCAATATGTTCATTAGATTACACGGACCTCAATGAAGAGGAAAAACAAATATCATATTGATCCAAAACTTCTGTGACCCCAAAAAGGGTTTCAATGGTAGACGTTTAATCCCCTACTGCGTTCTGCAGTGTGGTCCACTCGATCTTTGGATCTATCCAGTGTTCGAAATATCAGTATCGCGCAATGTATCGCACCCTTGGGATCATGGTGTGCCAAAACGGTTACGTATCGGCCGTAACGGCCAATACGTAACGGTAACGGTGGGAACCATTACACGTTTCGGGGTCGTATCGGCCGTTACCTGATTTTGTACCCGTATCGGCCGATACGGGCCCGTATCGGGCTAATAATGGTATTTTATTTTTTTTTCCATTTTAAGCTCTATTTTTGCTGTTTTTTTGAAACCTCTTGCTTCCAAACTATTTCTCACTCCTACTACTAATTTCGACCAACCTTGGCTAAGTATTTTAGATAAAAACACATTATATTACGGATTTTCTTCAATCAAAGCTCGGTGGGCCATTTTTCAGAAATTTGTCAAAAATAGGTATTTATACTTTTTTTTAATATGTTTTGCTGTTTTAATCATGCCATATGATGTGTTAATCATAGTAGAACATGTTAATGTGCATTTTACAGACTTAGGGTGCCATTTAATAATTTTTTTCTATTTTTTTCTATTTACGCATGAATTTTGGCCCCTTTTTTTAAAATTCGAAAAATCAATTTTTAATAGTTGTTTTGCCATATGATGTGTTAATCATAGTAGAATATGTTAATGTGCATTTTACAGATTTGGGGTGCCATTTAATAATTTTTTTCTATTTACGCATGAATTTTGGTCCCTTTTTTTAAAATTCGAAAAATCAATTTTTAATGGTTGTTTTGCTGTTTTAATCATGCCATTTGATGTGTTAATCATAGTAGAACATGTTAATGTGCATTTTACAAAATTGGGGTGCCATTTTATATATTTTTATATTTTTTTCTATTTACGCATTTATTTTGGCCCTTTTTTTGAAAATTCGAAAAATCTTTTTTTAATGATTCTTTTGCGGTTTTAATGATGCCATATGATGTGTTAATCATAGTAGAACATGTTAATATGCATTTTACAGATTTGGGGTGGCCATTTTATATTTTTTTCTATTTACGCATTTATTTCGGCCCTTTTTTTGAAAATTCGAAAAATCATTTTTTAATGATTCTTTTGCTGTTTTAATGATGGCATATGATGTGTTAATCATAGTAGAACATATTAATGTGCATTTTACATATTTGGAGTGCCATTTTATATATTTTTTATATTTTTTTCTATTTACGCATTTATTTCGGCCCTTTTTTTGAAAATTCAAAAATTCATTTTTTAATGATTCTTTTGCTATTTTAATGATGCCATATGATGTGTTAATCATAGTAGAACATGTTAATGTGCATTTTACATATTTGGGGTGCCGTTTTATTTTTTTATATTTTTTTCTATTTACGCATGAATTTTGGCCCTCAAAAATAATTGCAAACACCTAAATGTAAGATATTTTCATTTTACATTCATTCTAATATATCTATCATTGATAGTAGATAGTTAGAAAATTAAATATATGAATTTTGGAGTCAAATTCAGGTTATCTGGTTCATAAATTCATCAGACAGTCCGATACAGCTTCTCACCAAAGAGTGGACCGTTACACCACCATAAACATGTTCCAATTTATAAATGAATGCATATTTGGAATGCTTAGAATATTCTGGATTTAATCCATATTTTTTCATATTTTTTTGGGAAAAAAAAAATTTTGCGCCATTACGCCCCTGTATCGCCATTACGTCCCCGTATCTGTATCGGTTTCGGAGGGCATCGTTACACCAACCGATACCGATACGGGACACCTTGCTTGGGATACAAATACGTATTGGTTATCGCATGGGATATATCGTTTGTATCGCATCATTTATCACACTTTTTGGGAAACATGGGGAAACATTGAGAAAATGTTGAATTTTTCAATGAAACTTTAGGGATGATTAAAAAAGACCTCCATACACACTTTTAAATCATAAAATCTCAAAAAAGAAAGGCACATAATAGGTTTCCTTTGTAGAGGGTCCTAAGCTCTGCGTTGTCTGATTGAACTAAGACAACTATATCCAGTATCCACCCCGTCTATCCATTTTTCTATATCATTTTAGGACATTATGCAAAAAATTAAGTAGATCCAATAATCAGGTAGTCCATATCATAGGAAACAATGGTGATTGACCATTAGTGGGCCACTTGAACTTTGGATATGCTTCACTTTTTGGGCTAAAATCATAAAATTATATGTAAAATGGATGGACGGAGTGGATAAAATAAATGAATTATAGTGGCCCCACAGAGTTTACTCACCAAGTGGTTCCCACCCCAGACGGACGCGGATTTCCTACGAAAGCCTTTTGAAGGGAGTTCCTGCGCTGGGTACCCAGATGGGGCCTAGTGTGATGTTTGTGAGAAATCCTCCCCTTCCATTAGTTTTGTGAGTTCATTTCAGGACTATGCCAAAAATGAACGGTATATAAAGCTCAAGTGGGCTGTGCCAAAGCAAAATGTGGTTGGGGAAGTTCCTACCGTTGAAACCTACCTGGGTTCAACAGTGATGTTTACATGCCATCCATACCGTTAATAACTTCATTCCTATAGGGATGAACTGAAATCACAATATTAGCATGATTCAAAACTTTCATGGCCCATGAATATTTCAACTGTGGACATTCGATTATCACGTTTTCGGCCCACTTGAGCTTTGGAAACGGTTCATTTTTGGCATTGGGTCCTAAAATAAACTTACAAAACGGATGGACGGATAGGATTTCTCACAAACATCACAATGGCCCCACCTGGGTTCCCAGCAGGAACTTAATGCGAAAGTCTTTCGCAGGAAATCCGTGTCCGTCACAGACGCTCCTCGTTTGAACAGTTCAAAGTTAAATGGGCCCCACAGTAATGTATTTATTATATCTATACCGTTCATGCATCTGGAGAGATCATTTTATATCAAATGAGTAATATCCAAAGCTCAAGTGGACCACACCACAAATAGCAGTGGGGACTGATTCTCACCGTTAAAACATTTGTGGGGCCCACCATAATGTTTATTTTTCATCCAATCCATTCATTAGGTCACACAAATCTGGATGAGGAGGAAAAACAAATATCATATCGATCCAAAACTTTTGTGACCCCAAAAGGGTTTCAATGGTAGACCTTTAATCTTCCACTGCTGTTTTCAGTGTGATCCACTTGATCTTTGGATCTGTCTTATTTTTTGGCTCAAGCCTTACGACGAGCTCGCCAAATGGACAAACGGTTTGGATATAACACATCTCATGATGGGACCCACAGAAATCGGTGATGACGTCAACGCACCAGTCGGTGGTGTGCGGTACACCACTCTATTAAAAAAAGGGCTGGACGCCCTATTTTTTCTAAGCAGAGAGAGTTTTGGCCCCAAATATCTCCCAAATCTTCGGATTCTGGCGAAGATTCTCTAGATTTTGACGAGGATTTCCCCCGATGTCACCGAAATACCCTGATTTCTTCGGATTTTGACGGATTTCTCTCCCAAATCGAAGATTTTGCTTGCACTAACCTACGAAAGATGCTTCGATTGGAATGGCCCACCTAATGGAAGCTTTCGATGATGACGATCTCTTGTACAGGTGCCGAAATTCAGTTTCTTTTTTTTTTTTTTTTTTGCGATTTTTTCAAGGAAATCACATGATATTGTCGAAATATCGTGCGAAATCGACGATACATCGGCCGACATCTAGATTTTGGAATTTTTGGTATCTTCTGGGGGTTATCGTGTGTGTATCGTCTCGCAGGGGTGCGATAACGATAATATCGGCTGATAGTATCGATATTTCGAACACTGGATCTATCTTATTTTTCAATTCAAGCCTTAGGACGGGCTCGCCAAATGGAAGGATGGTTGGGATATCACACAGACCTCATGATGGGACCCACAAAACTTGGTGACGTCAACACACAAGTCGGGTCCGTGGTGTGTGGTACACTAGCTAATCCACTTCATTCCGTTTCTAGGTAACACGGGACACGCTAGGATGCTAGGTGGGGCCCACCATGATATTTCTGAAAAATCACCCCGTCCATCCGTTTTTCCATATCATTTTAGGACTTGAGACCAAGCATTAGGTGGATCCAAAACTCAAATGGGCCATACAAGAAGGAAAACGGGAGAAAGAGTTTCCTACCCTTCAACCTTCCTGGGCTCCACCTTGATGTTTATATGCCATCCAAACCGTTTATAAGTTCATTCCCATTGGGATGAAGTGAAAACACAAAACAATTATCGTGATATGAAACTTTTGTGGGCATATGAATGTTTAAATGGTGGTCACTGAATCTCCATTGTTTCCTCTCCTGTGGCCCACTTTGAGTTTTGGATCCACTTGGTTTTTGGGCTCATGTCCTGAAATGATCTGGAAAAATGGAGGGATGGTGTGGATTTTTCAGAAACATCATGGTGGACCCCACCTAGCATCCCAGCGTACCTTTCGTAGAGCAGATTAGGTGAGACCCTAGATCCACTGAGGTGGGTGGGACCCATGACTGTGGGGCTCACAGGGATGGATAGTGTGGATGTATATGGCTTATCCATGCCGTCCATCCAATTTTTTTCACTAATTTTAGGGTTTGGGCCTAGAATTGAAGCATAGACAAAGCTTAAGTGGACCACACCACATGAGACGGTTTAATGATGCCCTCCATTGAAAAGTTCCTAAGGCCCACAATGATGTTTAATTGTCATCCAACCCGTTCATAAGGTTACAAAGATATGGATGAAGCCAAAACATAAATATCAGCTTCATCCAAAACTTCTGTGGACCGCAGAAGTTTTCAATGGTATACGTTCAATTCACACTATTCCCTGAGTGTAGTCCATGAGCTCCAAATATTCTTGAATTTTGGTACCATGCCCTAAAATTGTATGGAAAAACAGATGGACGGCGTGGATATACCACATACATGATGGTGGCCCCCACAGAGTCTACTCAGTATGCTAATGGTACTGTGTACGCAACCCGATAGCAGTCGGCTCCCTTAATAAGGGTTAAAAACAAAAACCCTTCCCCATTTTCCTCTGCAACTAAAAATCCCTCTCCCTCAATACCGAATTTTGAAAAATCCTCATAGATCTCGGGATTTTTGTAGCCCTACCAGCACATTTCGAGGCTGGCAAGCCGATTCTTTTCGGAGAAGTCGCCATCAGAGGATTGTTTGACAGAAAATCCAAAAATATTTTGGGGTTTCATTCGTACCTCTTGAAGAACGGTTGCCGATTTGCAATCAACAACTACCAAGCTCTAAAATGTCCATCCTCAAATAGATCCAAGCGAAAAAATAGGTATTTTCTTCTTTTTTGTATTTTTCTTGGGTTTCGATAATTTTATCGCAAAAAAATGTTGCCCTTTTATCAAAAAAAATGGAGGTAGTTGGCTATAGTTCCCACTCGTGGTTGGTGAGAACAGGGAATTATCGGCGATTTTTAGAAAATATTGGAAAAACAATATTATTGGCGACATTTCGGCGGTATCCAGCAAAGAGATGATAAAATGGGTTATATGTTTCGATTTCCCACCGATACCGATATTATTGGCAACAATTTGATATTATCGCTAATAATTTAAACACTGGATAGAACGATCTACTCCATACATTTGGTCGGGGCTTGAACAAAATAGCCAGCAGGCCAAACTCCGAATTCAAGAAGTAAAATCTGTATAAGATTATTCGATCAAAGTTCCAGTGCTCTGAAAGCACTATAACTACAATTCTCAAGTTGCAATAGTTTATTGGACAGTCTAATCGATCGATCTGAATTGTCCATTAAGTTTAGAACATGTTTCATTCACTATCATGCAAAAACCACACTAATTGGATAATCTAATCCATCCTTGATTTGGCATTTTTCCGATAGCCATCTATTTTCCAATCCATCCTTGATTTGACATTTTTCCTATAGCCATCCATTTTTTCTCGTGGTGTGGTCCACCTGAGATTTTGGATCAAGCTGATATGTATGTTTTTTGTCTATTATTACAAATTTGTATGCTACTAGGGAGCAAAATGTCGTCTAAATCAGGAAAAGGAGTAAGGGACATTTGGTGGATACATGGATAGACAATGGAGATGAATAAATATGGAGTCATATGCCAACTACTGTGGCCAAGTGATACCGAGTGGGGGATGTCTAGGCTGAAGGAGCATTTGGCAGGGGGTATGAGAATGTGAAAGATTGCCCAAGTGTAACAAAGCCAATGAGAGAGGAGATGAGAAGAGTATTGGCCGAGACGAAGTCACACAAGCAGCAACAGAAGGATCGGGAGAGGGATCTGAGAGAGGAGCTACGAGGTCCTAGATGAGGCCTAGGTGATATTGACGAGCAAGATGACAACAACAATGAGGGGATTGCATATCCTGATGACTGTGTTACGACTCTGGATTAGAGGGAGTTCAGACAAGCGATCTGCGAGTCTCAGGCATCGGAGTGGGAGGGGGAGTAAAGGAGACGGCTTGTCGAGACTAGGCCGTCCTTTGGGAGATCCCGACATGAGGCTGGTGGGAGCAGTAGATGGTTTGAGAGAGGCGGTGTGGGTGGTAGTGGTTCTGGCAGGCATGACCTACTATGCACACAGAGTGCCCGTGTTACAGATGCATTCATTGTAGGTGTTAATTAGAAGAGGTTAAAAAACATATGGAACAAGGGGCTTGGGGAGAAAGTTGGAGGCGCCATATCTATATGATTCATCTCAAGCCACATACTAGCAAATGCAATAGTTAGTCCTCACTTCAAAAATATGATTTAGGACGTGCAGCGTGCCGGGCTCGGAGTGAAGCTTCCATCGCCACAGGTGATTATTAGGGTCTACTTCGATCAAGAGTACGAGGAGATGAAAGCTTGGGTACGTGAACTCAAGTTGAACTGGTAGCAATACAAGGTGATGATCATGTGCTATGGGTGGATGGGACCTATGTCCATTATCAATTTCATGGTGTACTGTAGAGGGCAAACCATTTTCCTCAAATTTGTTGATGCATCTGCCAAAATAAAAGATCACCAATGCGCGCGCGCGCACACACACACACACACATGACATCCTGAAAGAAGTGATTAAAGATGTTGGGTCCAAGAATGCCATCCAAGTTGTGATAGATAACGGTAGTGCATTTGTTAAGGTTGAGAAGAAACTAATGAGGAGGTATCATCTCTATTAGAGTTCATGCGTGGCACACTGCATTGATTTAATGCTCAAGGGGATAGGATAGAGGGATTATGTCAGGAAGACCATCGAGGATGCGAAGAGTGACATACTTCATATACAAGACTCATGGTTGTTGGTTGCAATGTGCTAGTGTTATGGAGTGGACATCATTAGGTCGGGTGTGACACGGTTCGCCACAAGCTTCATCGCACTCAACAACTTACACAGGCATCTTGCAGGTCTCTAGAATTTGTTCAGATCTGAGAACTACTTAGAGTGGAACCAGATGAAGACCGAGGGTGCAAAGAAGTTTTCAAAAATGGTGCTTTCCAATTCCTTCTGGGAGTTCATACCGTCGTTTACATCTTGCATCCGATCTACAGGGTCCTACGAAATGTAAATAATGAGGTGTGGCCTTTAATGGGATCAATGCACGAGCTTATGAGAATCATGAGAGAACGGATACAGACTGCAATCCCACTTCGCATCAGTGGGTTATTGATATCATCGATGAATGATGGACCAGGAGCCTCGAGCATCCACTCCACCAGGCTGGTAAGCTTGTTACATTTACTGGTATTTTTGGTTTTTTATCACTCACACTTGCACTTTAAGCATCTCTTCTATTTGCTTGTTAATGCGATTGAGTAAATAATATTTGGGTTTCAACATATTACTTGAATCCCAAATTCCATTACAAACGTCGGCTCCATGAGAACAATGATTTGAAGATGGCCGTCCATGTGGTGTTCGAATTGTTGTTCCCTGAATTGCCAATGCAAGCAGAATTCAATAACTAGGTAATGAAATTTGAGTAGATTTCGTTAATTGTAATTGGTAAAATAAATTCTTCCTTGTAGTTCTAAAAATATGGGTGATTAAAAATGGTGACTTATGAATCCGTGTTTACAGTTCTTACGGTTTAGAGATGCTTGGGGTATGTTCTCATCCGCACTAAAGGGCAAATACAGACTCATTTGATCCTTTGGTGAGGAGTTCGGCACGTCCCGATGATGGTGAGGAGGCATCTTCACGGCCTCCTCCCCATCATCAAGTCATAGGGAGTGATGATGATGAGACTCGACCTCAACTTGACACTGGTTGTGGGGACGATGACGACAACGATAGCAGTGGTGAGGAAGGGGATGGAGGCATCGACACCAATGTAGGTGATACTAGTGGGGGTGGAGGTGGCAGTGGTGGGGGGTACACGCTGGGTCAAAGCCAGTGATCCATTGGCTAATTCACTGAGGTGCAGTACTTTGACCATGCCACTCAAGACGAGGACCATCTATCTCATCCACCATCATCTGTGAGAGCATCAGAGCCACACATATTTTCGAGCGTTGTTCGAAGAAGAAAGTTGGGCGCGTTGCGGCAAATGCTTTCGCACGCAACTTATCATCTATGGATATTAGTTCAAAATGGGGGGAGCTCTACTTCCATCCCACCTTATGCGCACGGGGGATATCACAAGTATAAGCATGATAGCTCTGACATTCAGTCACACTCGTCTACATACGAATACGGGCAATCGGTAGATAGCTTTTCGAGTAATGACCCTTTGACAAGAGGATATTCGTGGTACCCGTATGATTGGCAGTAATACTATTAGGGAGTCGGGGTTGGACTTGATCTTTTCCCTTAAGACCCTACTCAACCAATCTCGTCAATGTATGTCACATAGTACCCACATCTAGGCTTACTCGTACAGTTTTGGGGAGGACGAGTATCAGAGATGCATTAGAGAGTACCTCCATTGGTACAAGCATAGGATGACTTGGGAACAATATTGCCTACGGGTTGAGTAACAGTACTATGCCAGATGCAAGGGGATCCGGATGATGACTACGAGCCATCTCGTCACTCCATGTGAGGATGAAAGATGGCCAGAAAGGTGTACTTTTTGAGTTTATTTACTTTTACATGTCTTAATTATTGTATACTAGCTACACTTGTATTATATAAACTCATTTTAATCACTATTGGAGTAATTTCTTACGGCGACACATGTTTTTTGGCACCATTAGATGAAAACTTATCATATAATGCATTTTTTTTTCAAATAATTCCTAAATATGTGAATATGTGTATTTAGGCATGACTTGAAGTTTCACTGAAAAATTCCATCGTTTTCTCCATGTTTCCCCGCATTTCCGGTTATCGACGATAACAATATTACATCTTTATCTCTAGCCAGTGAAACATGTAGCGATATCGACAACTTGAACATTGGTTTCAACTTGATGTTAAGAATACATATCTCCATGGGGACCTTGAAAAGGAAGTCTACATGCATTAACCTCCTGACTTTGCTGCTTGCCACAACCTTGTGCTTGTATGTTAGTTGAAGAAGGCTCTTTATGGACTCAAACAATCCTCGCGTGCATGGTTTGAAAATTTTAGTTAGGCTTTCATGGAGTTCGGCTTCGTTCGTAGTCATGCTGATCATTCCCTCTTTATATGTCGATCATCGATGGGCATCATGGTTCTCATTATGTATGTGGATGTTATTGTTCTATCCGACAATGATTCGGTTGGAATGTGGGAGGTTAAAGAATTTTTGAAGACCAAGTTTGAGATCAAGGATCTTGGTCCTCTTCGTTGCTTCCTAGGAATTGAATTTGGTCGCTCCACATCCGGGGTGATCTTGTCACAATGAAAATATACACTTAATCTTCTCATGGAGACCAGTATATTAAGATGCAAACCTGCTACCACTCCCATGGATACTTCGCAAAAGCTTTAGCCAGATGATGGTGATCTCCTTTTTTATCCTGGGATGTATCGACGACTTGTAGGCCGACTCATTTACTTAACTATTATTCGGCAATATCTCTCATTTGCGGTGGACATTGTTAGCCAATTCATGCAAGCTTCTCGTTCTTCACATCTCATGGTTGTATACCGTATACTTCGGTATCTAAAATCAGCCTCGGGTTTTGGCCTCCACTTCCAGTCACATGGTCATCTTCATCTTTCTGGCTATTCCGATGCTGACGTCCAGCTTTTGTACCTTACTGGGTGGCAATCTTATCACATGGAAGAGCAAGAAGCAACTTGTTGTTGCTCAGTCCTCGGCTGAAGCAGAATATCGTGCTATAGCTCATGCGACATGTGAGCTCGTGTAGCTTCTTACCCTTACTGAAGAACTTGGCTATCCTCCTTTAGCTCCCATTCCTCTTCATTGCGACAACCAAGCGGCCATTCATATTGCTCGTAACCCAGTTTTCCATGAGCGCACCAAGCATATCGAGGTTGATTGTCACTTTATTTGGGAAAAAGTTGCCTCTAAGGAAACCATCACTCATTTTGTTCGATTTGGGGATCAATTTGCTCATGTTCTTACAAAGTCTTTGAGTTGCAATGCTCTTCATCGTGTTCGTGACAAGTTGGGCTTTGTCAACATCTATGCTCCAACTTCAGGGGGAGTCTAGAGAGTGTTAGTGTATTTGTGTGTGGTTAGTAGCTCTTTTAATATAAGTTCATATGCATACTTCCCTCCTCTCCCGCAATGTACTATATGCTCTATTCTAATAAAGCATTGTGTGTTAGGGCATGTTGGCCAACACACAACATTTCCCCAGACTCTCTTCTTTCCTCTTCTTCTCTCTCACTCTTCTCCTCTTTTCTCCACACCATAATCATCAAATCATCTTCTGAAAAATAGTTCTCTTATACTACCAGACTACAAAAAAAGGAAGTAACAAATCACGACTACTAATAAGGATATGGCCAGGACGACGATGCCAATACAAAATCCATCTTGTGGCACATGTAGCTAGACTTGAAGCTTGGAGGGGCAAACCTACATTGCTCATAGATCGAAAGAGATGGAGCCCGTCCTACTCGCGACCACTCCCAATCCTCTGTCCAGTCACAGGTCCCAAAAGTTACAGTAAGATGGAAAGCAAGTTCTAATATAGTTGAAGAGAAATCATTAGACAACAAGTTAGAGGACAACTTGGGAACATAGAGAACAAAAGTCAAGTGAAGGAATGGACATTAATGGTTCCTACACCATGAGCATGAGTGTAGGGCGTGTAGGGAACCTTTGCAATTTGTGCAAACGATCTAATGTAGATAAGATTGAATAAGGGTGAAACTGAGAAGTTGTACAAGTCATTTGATCTAAGGCGTTGGAATCAATGATCCAAAATGATCTGGTAAAAAAGGAAGACACAGTGTGTAGATTTCAATATACCCTACATTAGAGCAACATTAACGAGAAATTGAGGTCCCTTCCAAAAGATCCAATCAACAGTGTGAAAACAATTTCTTTGGCTAGGGAATTGATGAGGGCTACTCGAAGGCAACAAACTTCGGGACTCGTCACAGACATTGTTTCAAGATTCAATATCAAGTGTATAGGCCTTCTATGGTGATCAGCCAACAAGGTTCCAAGCAATAGCTCTAGTATGTTGGGGGTGACCACAATGTGTATAGACTAGCTTGTTACGCTAATCACTTGATACATGGCTCCTACCTCATCCAAAATTCGTACGACCATAGCCTACATCTCCATAACTATGGCTAGAATCACCACGGTCTACACCTCAATCAAACCTGCAACCTTGTCCACTGCGTCCAAGGTATTACGTAACGGTAACGGTGGGTGTAATGGTCCCCATCGTAAGAGTGTGTGTGTGTGTGTGTGTGTATTTGCAAAAAATAAAATAAAATAATCTAAAAAATATGGGAAAATCCCATATATTTAGAGTATTGTAAATATGTATTCTTTTGTGGTTTTGAACATGTTTATGATGGTGTAACGGTCCACTCATTGGTAAGAATGCTACCTTGGCTTGTTTGCTGATTTTATGAACTTGAAAGGCTTGGATTGGCTGCAAAAGTTGTATATTTTATTTTCTAAACATCTTTTATCAATGATTCAGTATACATATGATAGTACGAGCATCAATGATGGATGTATTAACAAGATTAATTAGTTAAGTATATTTATACAACCATGGACAATGTGTTTATAAATTAAAAAAATTAGAAATTTGCGGTTACACACGCCATTTGTGTCACTCACCACCAATCTATTACTCTAGTCACCATTAGAAAGAAAATCTTGCTACCTATTGTTGATTGACTTCCATGGCATCATCATCCAGATGCGACTGTGGAACAGGCGTCTCATATTCATATGAATTAGATCCGGAGGGGAAGACTGTATCAATAATCCTGAGGATGACTAGCCACAATCCTCCGTAGTATTAGTCATCTATTGCATGGAACCTAGGTAAGAACAAGTGCCAGATGATGACTCGTAGCTACGCCCAATAGCCGTACCCCTGCCCCTCGTATTGCTTGTACTGAGACTGAGAGTGAAACTAGAATGACAAGTAGATTGGATCAGATCTGGATCCAGATATCTATATCCCCCATATGGATCATATTGACTAGGAGGTCTAGGATTAGTTCAACATGAAAGTGCCTCAATAAGCTCCACATAGTGTATGGTCATAAGACTCATATTCATATCCATAAGCGGTTTGATGTCTTGGTGCTCCCATCTCCTGCGTGGCTATTGGTGCCAGCCTCCCCATGATGCTTTCTCCTCCCCCCCGGTTGGTCATATCATAAATCAGTACAATCATAGGTCCAACCTCCTCTACCTGATGCAAGACATGAAATTTAAATATGATATGTAAGAATTCAGGCTTAGATCAGACTAATTCAGAAACAATAAAAATTCCACATCCCACACAAAAGTTCAAACATTCAAGTAAAGGGGAATCTGCATGGGTCCAGCCCTACACAGGCTAGGACTGTATCAGTAAAATTATGGACCAAATAATGCTCAAAGGGAAATAGAAATCAACCACACATGCATAGCAATCAGTCCCTAATCCAAGGAATTCTTCAATTTCGATTCAAGGAACCCTAGGGTGAGAAAGGGGGCAAATCAATTAGGGATAATGCAATTTAGGGTTAGGGTTTATGAAATTAAGTATAAAAAGAGAAAAATAGGAAGAAAACCTGAACCTGAGACAGCTCCCGCGAGCAGACAAATGGCCTAGGCCAGGGCCTGGCGCACGTGCGCTCGGGGTTGGCCGCACGTGCGGTAGGGGCCCGAATCTCCAAACTGATTCCTTGACCTTGGTCGACCAAGGGGAGACTTAAACCCTCCAAATCTTGTCGCAATCCGATGTGCGGTCGGGGCGCGGTGCTCCGTCAAAGTTTCAGCCCTCCTGCAGGGTCAGATTCTAGAACTGGCTGTACAGAGACGAACAGCTGCAAAACAAGTGGATTTGAAGCGAAGATAATCGTAGAATGGATGAAATACGATGGAGGGGCGGATTGGGATAAACGTATCTTCGCACCACGGTAGTTAACCCCTCGAAAAGGGAGGGCTTTGCGTACCCACTTGAATTTAGCCCTTTGAAAAGGGAGGGCTTCGCACCCACTTGAATTTTTCGACAACTCAGAAACTCAGAGAGCAGCAAAACACGCAGGAATTTTTTATTCAACTTTCAATCAATAAAAAAACTACAAGGGGTGCCTATTTATAAGAAAACCCTATACCCCAAAACTCGCGCCATGTGCACAGCCTATTAAACGATGAAGTAAACTAAAATAAAAACCAATTAAAGAAATCAAAAGCGTTCATGATGTTCTAAATAATATAGATAAGCTAAACCTAAAGTATGAACTTAATCTGACTAATGGGCCACGATCATGAGATCCCATGATAGGCTTTACTTGAATATCGGGCCCACTCTTTTGAACCAAAACTCCGTCTTCTAACTAGGAGGCCCTCCCTGGACATCGTCATTGAGCCAGATCGACTGTGGGGCTCTCCTCTGTGCATACGTGCGTGGGGGAGTGGGGTGCGTGCGCGTGCGCGCGTGATGTCCCCATCACTACCCCGTCGATGCTCATTGGCCTCACGATTGGTAGACGTTTGTATCCCCGTATGCTGAGCAACAACAAAAGCAGGACTAACTGGTTGTGCATTATCATCATTATTGTCATTGTCAATTGTCTCGGTTGCGCTGCCTGGGTCAAATCTTCGGTAGGTGGAGCCCTCTTTGGATCCAAGACAGTTGCATGACTCTCTTGTTGCTCCGCATGTAATTAGAAGTCATTGACCTCGACTTTTTCACTTTCCTCTTCCTTTTTCTTCCTTGGTTTGAACCAAGGTAGAAGTGGGTCCTCATTGTAAATGCGGTCCACACTTATTGGACAAAAGTTGATGTCATTAACCAAATTCACCACACACTTTGCACTCCACAATTGCAACTTTATGTTGTAATGCATGTTGACGAGTTGATCCAACGTCTTGACCTACAATCTATTCCTATTCGTTGATTGGATAAGTGCAAAACAACTCTAGTTCCTCTCGCAACTAAAGGAAGTTGTTTGGATCAAAACTTTAGTTGCAATTGTGTTGGTAGCAAGGTGTTTCGTATCCGTTACGATATGCCCGTAAAGGCTGATACGTATAGGTAACGGCCATGATCGTTATGCGATATGGGGGTGAAACGAGGCAAATGATTTTTTGGGACCGTATCCGCCATTACGGTAGCCGTAAAGGCCGTTACGGGACATAACGACCGTTACCCCCGTAACGGTTGAAAAACGACCACTTTTTTTTTATATATATAACTTTTCTCATTTCAAAAACTCTCATAGATCATTTTACAATAGATTTCGACCACTCATACTATAGTTTTAATATTAAAATCGTAGATTGAAGTAATTTGAGCGAATAGAAGCTCTGATGGCCTTTTTTTTTCAAAAAATTGAAAACGTAATATTTATGCAATTTTTCTTATTTCTAGTTTTGATTGTGATGTGTAAACTAATTGTGATGCCAAATTCACTAGACAGCCCGATACAACACTCTTACCAAAGATTGGACCGTTACACTACCATAAACATGTTCAAAACAAAAAATGAATACATATTTGGAATATTTACATTATTCTTGATTTTCTAAAATATTTTTGCAGAATTTTTTGGGCAAAAGAAAATTTTCAACCGTTACGGTGGTCGTAACAGTCGTTACACCCTGTATCGGCGGTTACAGCCGATACCCGTATCAGTAATGGTGGTGACCGTTACGGCCACCGTTACCGATACGGAATACCTTGGTTGGGAGTCTTTCTACTCTCTCTAAAATGCATATACCAATCCGCCACATAGAAACTAAAAACAAGAGAAAAATATTTCCAATTCCAGATATAATACATTGAATGTATTAAATATTGACGATATCGGCCAATATATCCCACAATATATCTTGTATCCCACATGTGCGATACGAAACACATAGGTAGTGCCTATATATCCCAAAATTTTGATCCAGTGAAAATTTTCAATTTCCAACCCCTTTTTTTTTTTTGTTGAAATTATGTTAAATTAGTGTCAAATGGTTATAAATTCATTGGTTCTTCATTTTTTGCATGAAAAATCATAGAATTTGAGCTATGATTTTGATATCCATTGGTTCTTCACATTCTCCATGATGTTTTTTTTTTAAAAAAAATATAATTTTCCTTCAACTAGCTATCAATTAAGACTAATTTCGCAGTATTTAGAGTATTTGATGAAATGATCATCACATACACTCTAATTTCAAAATTTGTGTAGGTGGTTCGATTTGTGAAAATTTCAAAATTTCCCCAATTTCTGCCAAATTGCTTGCAATGTTGCACTCCAAATATGAAATCAAGCATGTATGAGGGCTGATATACTGATAAGTCCTTATCAATTTTCAAAAAATAAAAAGTATTTTTTGATTAAAAAGTAATAAAATATTGTTTTTCTGAAATTTCCCTTCAACCAGCTATCAATAGAGAGTCTGAGACTAATTTCGAAGTATTTAGGAGTGTTTGACGAAATGATCATCATGTACACTCTAAATATTATGCATTCAATTTGAATATAGTTGCATTAGTTCAGCCGAACAATGTATAGCTTAGGACCCTATATAATTTTTGAGATGTTATGATTTAAAAGTATGTATTAAGGTCTTTGTTAACAATCCATGAAGTTTTATTAAAAAAATTCAACCATTTTCCCAATGTTTCCCCGTGTTTCCCAACAAGTGCGATAAATTATCCAATACAAACGATACATCTTGTGCGATCACCAATATGTATGTGTCCCAAGGATGCGATGTGTAATGTGATATCGATATTTTAAACACTGATACATTTTACATCACTAATAATACAATTTACACAATAATAGTAATAAAACATTAGTTTATTACCTGAGGCTATCTGATTGATTGCCCTTTGTGCAAGTGCATCACAGAAGCTGCCCTAGCCAAGTGCATATATTTTCAACTATGGACGATACGACAAGCATTTATTCTATTGAAAGCATGAAAATAACAAAATTAAAGACCAGTAAGTAAAGACTTCTATAGTTTACTCATTTCATTGAATACCCTTATTTATCCGAGTCAGGCTTTAAACTTTTTATCATATTTTTCAGCCTGACGCAAACCACATCAGCCTCGATATATGATGGAGAATATATGTTTCTTCTATTTAAATAGTATCCTACATTACAATAATGAACTTAGTTAACAATCAAAGACAAGAAGTGCATAATAACAAAGAGTTTACACCTTTCAAAAAAATAAAAATAAAAATAAAAAATAACAAAATGAAACGGAAAAATAACAAAGAGTTTACCAGCTGCATAAAAATGATGGTGAAACTGATGCATCCAACGCTTGTTGATCATCTTCCAGGAATCTAAATAGTGTTTACAATCCTGACGAATTGCAAGCTTCACCTTTCTAACTTTTTAAAACTGTCACTATTCATTCCAATATTCAACTGAAAAAAAAAAGAATAAAAATATAAAAAGGCATTCAAACAAGCATCTAATGCACGTGATTGTATATACAATCATTGTACATGTATTCCAACCATAAACCATAGAATTTGAAGAAAAGAACTATTTTTTCTCATTTTTTGAAATTGTCACTATTCATACAATATTCAATCGAAATTAAAATAATTCAATTAAAAAAACAACTGATTTAATGCATGTTATTGTCTTTGCAAACATACTACATGTAGTTGATCAATAAAAAATCAAACATCGAAAAATTACATATTTTTTGTTAAAAATAGGATATTTATGAAAAAAAAAAAAAAAAAACAAATTGACCATAAATTTAGCATGATATGGTCGATTTGGTGTTGTCATTGTCAATTTCAGTGTTTCTGTCGTTTGTGTAAAGATGAAAAGAGAGAGAGAGAGAGAGAGAGAGAGAGAGAGAGAGAGAGAGAGAGAGAGAGAGAGAGAAGAAGAAGAAGAAGAAGAAGAAAAGATTTGGGTTAGAGTTGCCCATTCCAAAATTGCCACTACTACATTAAATACAATGACTAGCATGTCCAAAGACTAAAAAGATTAACAATTATGTAGGCTGTAGGCCCACAACCATAACCTTTAACAATTTCCAACTACAAATCACAAAAAAAAAAGGGATATTTACACCACCCTATATTATATATATATATATATATATGGATCGTTACATGGATCTGACCGTTCCAGCCAGAATTTCTTGGGGTGCCCATTGTGACCCCATATCATATAATGGCGCCACCATTATAGATACGTATTGTCCGTTACAGGATACCTTGGCTGCAACTATCAATTGTTGAACTAAGAATAACCGATCGATTATGAGAACTAAAAATATTATCTAACATCACTTTTCGGCTACTTTCTTTTTCTGAAGCAAAGCGAAGAATGTCCCATGGTGTTCCTGACTGAGAATCTTAGCACGAATGCTCATGGTCAGAATTGACCCAGCAAGAAGATCAAAGATATATTTTTCTTCAATCTCAATCCAAGGCTCTGGAGCACAACATGAATGAGTTGGTCTATAGTGTCTCAACTTAAACCACATCTCTGTAAGGGCCACAAAGTAGTTTGTTCAAGACCTTTTCCCTGATGAAAATTTTCAATCTTGCAGACCAACATTCTTTGCTGAGAACAAGCAGCAGCAACAGTCCCGAGTCTCTTTCACTCTCTTGCAATACATGAACTTGTCATTAATATTAATCTTTATGGAATGAAGCAACCACCCCATTATCATCATGTTATTTGCTTCCCAATCAGCATAAATAGGATCAGATTCTTAGGTCTTGGGAAATTCCCATCATGGTTTCCAAGCTTTTTATGGCATCCGATGAACATACGGGCAGATGTGGACCAATTTATATGTTTCCACCATCAAATTTGGTGGTAGTAATCTGCCAACTAGGATTATCATTCATGGCTGGTACATTTCCAACTCTTGACATCATTGAGCTAAGATATCACTCGCCCATGAAGAGATACTTTCCATGGGCGAATCAAGGGGTTTTGATGGGGGAAGCAAGAGGAAATCAACGGATTAAGTGGTTGTCCGTACGATCAGCCTAGGGGCTCGCACGTGTGGGTCGTTAGTTAGGGTTATGGGGTCTTCAATGGTTGATTTCGGTTGGGGTTGAAGTTGGATGATGAAAAGTTGAAGAAAAAGATGATTTGGATGGTCTTGGATAGGAAGGAAAGAAGATATATGAAGTTTTTGGAAAAATACATCTTTTGGATAGAAAAGAAGAGAGAATGAAGATTATAAATGGAAGCCTCACACCTTCGTTGAATGGGGAATGGAATCACACCACACCCAAGCTCCAAATCACATGGTGTATTCTTCTAATCACATGAAGAAGAGAAAACACAACTCTTTTTTTCTTCTTCAAAATAATGGCATTAGGGCTCCACACACCCATCTTTCTCTTGTATAGTCTCAGAAAAGACCTTTTACAAAAAGACGCTTAATAAATTAAAAGTTGTTCATAACTCTCTAATCTCAATACAAATATAAAGCATATAAAAAATAACGAAGCGTGTAAACAATATAAAGAACTAAACTATTTCGTGACCTAAGAGGGTCCATAATCAAAATGTCCAATGATGATGATTCAACGGTCTGATCATCGTTTTCACTCGATCCAACGGTCCAATGCGTCTATCAAGCTCCTATAGGCAACCCATGTGCATCTTCCTAGTGCAGGGTCTTTAAAGATGCACGAACATGCACGTGGGGTCTTCAACATGGCTAAGAATATGAATTGGGCCAAGTGGGCCCCATGTAATGGTCTAGCCATAAGGAGACTGGCTCAACCCTTCTCTGGTATGGTGCTTGGATGTCCTCATCAGAATTGGGTTTCTACTTTTGTAGAGTTGCGATGAGTAGTCAGTTTAGTGACTAGTGAGTTGTGGTCATTGTTAACTCGTGTTGTTGTGTTCATTTGTGACTTTTGAGTAGGAGAAAATGGCTACCTAACCAGGAAGTGAGGATATTAGATGACAACATTGTGAGAGGGTGGGTGATGGGATTCTATAAAATGCAATTACTACGGTAGAGTGATAATTGGAGGAATCACACGACTCAAACAACATTTGTGACATTAAAAGGGCCAACTCGTAGGATGCAACATCATGCCAAAAGAGATAATATAGATGATGTGACAAATTTGGAAGAGTTGAAGGGTGAAAAGGCCATCATGCAGAAGAATGCGTATGATGCTCTTAATGCAGCCTGAAAAGAGGTGTTTGGTCCTAATTATATGGGCATTGTTGAGCACAAGAATGTTAATTCGGTGAGGATTCAAAATAGGATGTCACAATGATTAAGAGAGCTTGCATATTGCTCGTGAAGATGAGTGTCGGCGCATGCTTAAGAGGGGGTCCATATGCAATGTTTTGGGGGGGGGGGGGGGTCACAATAGGAGTGAGCATGGGAGTCAAAGTGGGGTTGGGAATGCGACTAAGAGTGGGTTTAAGGGTGGAAGTGTGGGTGTATTTGATGATTATGGCGTGCCTTTAGTCGACAAGACACTTCAAGAGCTGATGATGTGAATGCGGTGGAGCTCGGGAGACCTTTATGTGATCTAATTCTGTTTAGGAAGAAGATAAAATAGATGTGGACTAAAACTATAGTCGAGAAGCTTGTTACGATAACATCCAAGCTATTCATACAAGGCAACATAGCTCCGAATGTTGTTAACTCCCCCTACTGGCAAGTGGTGATCGATGCAATGACAGAGGCTGGCGAAGGAGTGAAGGCACCCACAACTAAAGAGATTAGGGGGATATTGATACATACACAATATTAATATGTGAAGGGCCTTTAAACCCATAATGTCGCCCAAAGGATGTGCAATGATTGGACTTGCCACACTAGACATAGCATGATCAATTTCATGGTATATTGCCAATTCGGGAATGGTGTTCCACAAATCAGTTGATGCATCGATACGTATTGCACGTATCGACGATATCGACCCTTTTATAATGACGATCAATATATCGTCAATACATTGCGATATATTGTAATATTGTGAACAATATAGGGGAGTTTTTCAATTCCCTTCTATTTCATATTGGCGGAGAGCAA
This sequence comes from Magnolia sinica, assembly GCF_029962835.1. Classification (NCBI taxonomy): domain Eukaryota; kingdom Viridiplantae; phylum Streptophyta; class Magnoliopsida; order Magnoliales; family Magnoliaceae; genus Magnolia; species Magnolia sinica. The sequence continues at coordinate 112,259,948 of NC_080573.1, read as the reverse complement.
CATCGATAGCATCGGCCGATACTATCGATATTTAAACATTTGATTTTAGCCCAACCACTAACACATACTTTATATTTGAGAGTAAAAAGCCATGCATATATAAATAAAATGTGTGTCTTTGCGCTCTTCCTCAATCTAGAGCATGAATGTTTATCTTCCTGGCTTGCAAAACATGTGGTTCAAGTGATAACGACTAGTGTCTTTGGTTAAAAATCAGCAAGTTGGCTAATAAATTTCTGATAGGATAGGTAAACTTCCTTCGAGATAACCTTATCATGGATAAAGTGGCAATCAACTTTGATAAGCTTGCCATGTTCATGATAGATGGGGTTAGAGGAGATGTGGATTGCGACTATATTATCACAACGAAGAGTCATGGGAGGTGCGATAGGAAGTCCCAACTCAGTCAACGAAGTGTTCAACCAAAGGAGTTCATAAATGTTGTGAGGCATAGCCTGACACTCCACCTCAACACTGGGAATTGCCACAACAAATTATTTCTTTCTTTCTGAGGTAACTAAGTTGCCCCTAACCAAAGTGTAGTAACCATTAGTAGACCGATGATCAAAAGGTGACTCAGCTCAATCTGTGTCAATATAGACTTTCAATGCGAGGATGCTTATGTTTGGAATAAAGAATGCTGCCGCTGGGAGAGCCCTTCAAAAACTTGAGAATACGGTGGACAACATCAAGATGACCAAAAAGTGAGGCATGCATAAATTGGCTAACCACATTGACTGCGTAGGCAATATCAGAACTTGTGATTGTTAAATAAGTGCGTTTGCCAACCAAGCGCTGATTTACAAAATACATGTTGTCCCATAAGAGCATCTAAAACTGTACATCACATCAATAATAATAATCGTATTCTCCACACAGATATTCATTCACAAGCACACATGATCTCCTATAGTTTCTAAAATATAGGAATAACTTACATGCTCTATAAGGTTGATAAACTTTTCATAATGTTAGTTCAAAAAAGTTATAATTTCGTACGTTCCTGCTCAGCACCATACTTGGAGGATTTTATTCTTATTTTTGAGTTCTTATCTCTTATACTCATTTATGGTGTTCTTATGAATCCTATTATTCTTCATCGGTTAATTTCTTTCGTTCTCATTTTTATTTCTCTAATATCATGTATTAATATGGTATCAGAGCGGGATTCGGGTAACTTCATCATACTATCATCTTCATCTTCACAACATCAACATGCCACTATCATCACAATGCCATGATCTCCATGCCAACACTACAATCCATATGTCATCTAAACGCCATCCATTCTTCATCTAGGCATTGTCTAAACGATGTTATCTTCTTATAGTTTGATGCCATGGCATGATCCATTCCATGATGACTGGGAAAAGTGATAATCTAACGGGTAATACCATGTCACCTGTTGTAGATGATCTATCCCATGATGACCAGGAAAGAGATAATCTAGTACTGATTTCTTGAAGCATGCTATAGATGAACCATTCTCTGTTGACAGGGAAAGCAATAATCTAGCAGTGATGTCACAACATATGCTGTAAATGAACCATCCCATGTTGATAGGGAAAGTGATGATCTGACAGTGATGTCATGGCGCCTGCGGTAGATGATGCATTCCATGGCCATGAAAGTGATAATCTAACAGTGATGCCTTAGTATTTGCTATAGATGACCTATCGTACGATGACTTGGGAAGCAATAATCTTACACTGATTTCATGGCACCCACTGTAGATGATCAATCCCATGATGATTGGGGAAAAAAAAACATTTAATAGTGGTCTGATGTTTACTCGTCTTCGTGATACTTAAGATAGTTGGGCCTTTGGGACATCATGCTCAAGCTTAAGTGGGAGTGGTTAGAAGTCCTAAAGAGTCATAGTGTATCTCCTTTTGAATAGTTTTGTTTATTGTTTTCATATGTTGTCTGTATTGTTTGCTTTTCATTGTTCATTTTGATTTGTTGTTATTGTTACCACATGATTGAAATGATGAGCTTAATTTTTCATTTGTCAAGCTGTGATAGTAGTTTTGGGATTGAAAGTTTCTCATTTTTAATCTTATTGGTATTTTGGACCTCCATTCTTCAATTTTTGTGTATATCCAATGAATGTTTAGATAAATTTCTCAAGGACTGAAAACACTTTTTGGGATTGGAAATTTCTTTGACAAGGAGTTAAGCTTCTAGATAACTTTTTTCAAAGTAAAAATAAAAATAAAGAAGAAATAGTTTGACAGATATCTTAGTTTCTCCAAGGGTAGTTAAGAATTGCATATGAGTAATTGGTAGCTAGTGCTATTCATCAAGCTCACTACTCTTTTATGTTTTTGTTAGGTGCGGTGGGGTCATGGGTAAATATGCAGCTGGTGAACTCAAGCCTCCAACAACTGGTTAGTGGAATTCTCCATAATATGTGTAAATGTGATTTGTATTCACTTTTTGAATGACATTTTCAGAGTTCAACGTACTATTTGTCTGGTTCAGCCTAATCGTTGTGTTGATGGATCTGAATCCACTAGAAAGATGAATATAAAGAAGAGAAGAGCCAGAGGATTTGAGTTGAACGGTTTGAAACTTATTACTTGCATCTCTCAATAGAGACAGCCATGCTTATATAAAAATGAATACATCCTACGGATAGGAATCTTGAACTGTTACAGATGAGAATAAGTCTAATAAGCATTTTTACAAGTTATAATACATTGTGGGAGTACAGAATACAAGTGACCCATGCACCAACAATAGGTAATGTACTCTGTAGGTATAGGTACAACCGTACAAGTGTATTCCTTAAACACTCTCCCTCAAGATGGAGCTAGATATTAATCATGCCCAGCTTTTCTATAATATGGAGGAGTTGTGCCTTGGGGAGAGATTTAGTGAACACATAAACCAGTTGGTCCTTAGATCTAAAATATGGAGTGACAACATCTTTCGTGGAAAATTTTTCTTTGTGCAATAAAGTGACACTCAACTTTGATGTGTTTAGTCCGTTCATGGAAAACAAGATCCAAGGAGTTATGTATGGCAGCTTGATTGCCCCATCCCATTACCAAAGGTTCATGGACCGAAAACCCTAATTCTGCCACCAACTCCTTTAGCCATAATAATTCACAGGTGGTGTGATGGGGACATCATGCGCACACGCGCACTCACGCCGCCCCCCCTATGCACGTACGTATGCAGAAGGAGGACCCCACCATCGATCTGGCTCGATGACGACGTCTAGAGAGGGCCTCCTAGCTAGAAGACAAGTTTTGGTTCAGAAAAGTGGCCCGATAGTCAAGAAAAGCCCACCATGGGATCTCATGATCGTGGCCCACTCATCGGATTGGTTTTATATTTTAGGTTTTGCTTATTGTTATTATTTAGAACATCGTGAACGCTTTAGATTTTCTCGTTTGATTTTTATTTTAGTTTACTTAATCGCCAAGTAATAGGTGTCGCACATGGTGCGAGTTTTTGGGTATAGGGTTCTCCCTATAAATAGGCACCCCTTGTAGTTCTTTTCATTCATTGAAGTTAATAAAAAAATTCCTGCTTTATTTTTCTGCTCTCTTCGTGAGTTGTGGAAGAATTCAAAAGTGGGTGCGAAGCCCTCCCTTTTCGAAGGGCTAACTACCGTGGTGCGAAGCCACATCGATCCCAATTCACCCCCATCTTCCATCATTTTTTTTTCCATCTTCCCCCACCATCCGTACTTTGAATTTGTCCTTTTGTTGCATCAGATTTCTTCATTGAAGCAGGTTTCCAGATTTCGGCCCGCAGGCGAGCTAAAACTTCGGCGGAGCACCACACACAAACCGTACATCGGATCGAGCTGAAATTTGGAGGTTTTGGAGTCCATCCCTGGCCGACCAGGGCCAAGGTGGCCTTTTTCTGAATAGTGGGCCCCACACACGTGCGGCCGGGATCACACACACGTCCATCTGGACCATTGTTGCTGTCCACACGCGGGATCATCTTTTGGTTCAGGTTTTTATCTTCTTTTATCCTCTCATAGCCGTTTTTTTCATGAATCCTAACCCTATATTACATGATCCCTAATTGATTTGCCCCTTTTTATCACCTTAGGGTTTCTTGAATTGAAATTAGGGAATCCCTTGGATTAGGGACTGATTTTTATGCATGAGTAGTTGATTTTATTTCCCTTTGACATTGTTTGGTTTATAATTTTATTGGTCCAGTCCTAGCCTGTGTCGGCTTGGACCAGCATAGATTCCCCTTTAATTGAATGTTTGGATTTTCATGTGGGATGTGGAATTTGTGTGATTGTTTTTGAATTGGTGTGATCTAAGCCTGCAATCTTGTATATCATATTTAATTTTCCATGTCCTGCATCAAATTTGGTATCAAAGCCTAGGGTTCTTGTAGGGGAATTCACAACATATTTAGGGTTTAGTTTGAGTCCTTCATGCATTCAGTCCATCATATATAGCTGAATTTTAGCAACAGTGTGTAGTCTCCTTCATATAGAGTCTCGTAGGGTCATTTAGTTTTTAGACGCATATAGTTGTCATAGAAGATCTTTAGGTTGAGCAAGTCACTATATGCCCACATGTACAGGTCGCAGTTTCGGTTTGCACCCTACACTAAACATGGAACAATTGCAAGAGTCACTAAACAAGATATCTCAGACGTTGGAGTCTATGATTAAGCGCTTGGAAATGGACCAATGCTGTGAACAGCTTGATGTACACATTACTCGACTAAAGACCATCGCTAGGACAAACCCCACCATTGGGGTAAATGTCCAATCTCAAGCAAGTGGCCTGGAGGATACACTAATGAATGGAGTTGGTCAAGGAATCAATTATGGGTGTGCACCCGGACACCCACCCCATGAGAGACATAAAGACCACTATTTTGAGGGGTACAACATGTGTGGCCTTGTGGCTGGAGAGAGTGCACCAGCGGCTAGTGTAGAGTTACCCACTGAGGCCATTCCGGTAATGGATGAGTTACGTGATATCTTTCCTGATGATCTACCGGATGAGTCCCCTAGGAAGGATATAGAGCACACCAGAACATAGGACACCGTAATACCTACAACCGAGTTTACGTTGAATAAGTTTGTCGATAGGTCCACAGGTCTAAGTCCTTGTGAAGTCGTTACTGATTATAAACCTAGGAAACTTATTAATCTTGTCCCTATGTCACTGTCCCATAGGCCGTCAGAGTCTGCAGAGTCATTTGCGCATCACACTCATTCATGGCATCAAGAAATCAGGCAGAAGATCATGACTAATAATGAACATTGCACATTTTATACAGACCAGTATAAATGTTTCAAAGGATTCAATATTGGGGACTCTGTGATGGTCTGCATCAGGCCCAAGCGGTATCCTTCGAGGGCCGTTTGTAAGTTACATGCGTGTAGCGCTGGACCCGTCAAAATTATAAAACGAAACGGTCTCAATGTGTATGAGATAGATCTTCCACCTTCCATGGGAATTAGTTTCACATCTGATGTGGAGGATTTAGTTACTTTTCAGGGGACCACCGATACTTTGTTCGGCCCTTCGCCCACCCATCCTGATTCTCCATATTTATCCCTTGAACCATGGCCCATTCTCAACCCATTTTTCCAACTTCTACGTCCCATACCTACCCGTCCCGACCCATTTTCTCAGCCTCTACCTCCCATATCTATCCTTCCTAACCCATATTTTCAGCCTCTACGTCCCATACCTACCCTTCCCGACCCATTTTCTCAACCTCTACCTCTCATATCCACTCTTTCTGACCTTTCTTTCCAGCCTCTACCTCCCATACCTACCTTTCTCGATCCATTTTCCCAACCTCTACGTTCCATACCTACCCGTCTTGACCCATTTTCCCAACCTCTACCTTCCATACCTATCATTCCCGACTCATTTTCCCAGCCTCTATCTCCCATACCTAACCTTCACACACCCAAAAAGGAAATAGAGGATATCCAGGACCATCAGATAGTTTCAACGTCGGACGGCGGGTTTCAGAAGTACGTGGTTAAATGGAAGTTACGCCCAGCTTCAGGCAACACGTGGCTCACCGAGGAGCTTCAGAGACTTGATCCCGACATCCTAGAGCGGTTCAAGAGTTTTATTTCTCCAGTGGCGAAATCTTTACATAGGGAGAATTGATGGGGACATCACGCGCACACGCGCACTCACGCCACCCCCTACGCACGTACGTACGTAGAAGGAGGACCCCACCATCGATTTGCCTCGATGACGACATCCAGGGAGGGCCTCCTAGCTAGAAGTCAAGTTTTGGTTCAGAAAAGTGGCCCGATAGTCAAGAAAAGCCCACAATGGGATCTCATGATCGTGACCCACTCGTTAGATTGGTTTTATATTTTAGGTTTTGCTTATTGTTATTATTTAGAACATCGTGAATGCTTTAGATTTCCTTGTTTGATTTTTATTTTAGTTTACTTTATTGCTAAGTAAAAGGTGTCGCACATGGTGCGAGTTTTTGGGTATAGGGTTTTCCCTATAAATAGGCACCCCTTGTAGTTCCTTTCATTCATTGAAGTTAATAAAAAATTCTTACTTTATTTTTCTGCTCTCTTCGTGAGTTGTAGAAGAATTCAAAAGTGGGTGCAAAGCCCTCCCTTTTTGAAGGGCTAATTACCATGGTGCGAAGCCACATCGATCCCAATTCACCCCCATCTTCTATCATTTTTTTCCATCTTCCCCCAACATCCGTACTTCGAATTTGTCCTTTTGTTGCATCAGATTTCTTCATTATAGCAGGTTTCCAGATTTCGGCCCGCAGGCGAGCTAAAACTTCGGTGGAGCACCGCGCACAAACCATACATTGGATCAAGCTGAGATTTGGAGGTTTTAGAGTCCATCCCTGGTCGACCAGGGCCAAGGTGGCCTTTTTCTGAATAGTGGGCCCCACACACGTGCGGCCGGGATCACACACACGTTCGTCTGGACCATTGTTGCTGTCCACACGCGGGATCATCTTTTGGTTCAGGTTTTTATCTTCTTTTATCCTCTCATAGCCGTTTTTTTCATGAATCCTAACCCTATATTACATGATCCCTAATTGATTTGCCCCTTTTTATCACCTTAGGGTTTCTTGAATTGAAATTAGGGAATCCCTTGGATTAGGGACTGATTTTTATGCATGAGTAGTTGATTTTATTTCCCTTTGACATTGTTTGGTTTATAATTTTATTGGTCCAGTCCTAGCCTGTGTCGGCTTGGACCAGCATAGATTCCCCTTTAATTGAATGTTTGGATTTTCATGTGGGATGTGGAATTTGTGTGATTGTTTTTGAATTGGTGTGATCTAAGCCTGCAATCTTGTATATCATATTTAATTTTCCATGTCCTGCATCATGGTGTGAGTGATTGCACAATATTAAGCTTTAGCATTGGATCCAACAACAACTGGCTTTTTCTTTCCTTCCCAAACAAGATTTCCGCTAACAAGTGCACAACAGCCGGAGATAGACCATCCATTGTCTATACTTCCTACCCAATCTACATATGAGAATGTAGTAACCAATGTTTTAAATATCAACGATATTGGCCGATATATCCCACTAGTGTGATATGAAACGCACAGATAGTGCTGATATATCCTACATGTTCGATTCAATGAGCATTTTCAATTTCCGATCCTTTTTTTTTATATTGAAATTATGTTAAATCAGTGTCAAATGGTTACAAATCCATTGGTTCTTCATGTTTTGCATGAAAAATCATGGAGTTGGAGCTTTAATTTCGATATCCGTTAGTTCTTCATGTTCACCATGTTTTTTTTTTTTCGAAATTTTCCTTCAACCAGCTGTCAATTGAGACTAATTTCAAAGTATTTAGGAGTATTTGATGAAATGATCATCACATATACTCTAATTTCGAAATTTGAGCGTAGGTGGTCCGATTTGGGAAACTTTGGGGAAATTTTGAAATCTCCCAATTTCTTCCAAATTGCTTTCAATGTTTCACTCCAAACACGAAATCAAACATATACAGGGGTTGATCTGCTGATTCTTTAAGTCCTTGTCAATTTTCAAAAAATAAAAATTATTTTTTAATTAAAATTTTTAAAAATAATATATATTTGAAATTTCCCTTCAACCAGCTGTCAATTGTGACTAATTTCGAAGTATTTAGGAGTGTTTGATGAAATGATCATCACATACACTCTACATGTTATGCATTGAATTTGAATATGGTTGCATTAGTTCAGTCAGACAACACATAACTTAGGACCCTATACAAAGGAAACATATTCTATGCACTTCTTTTTTGAGATGTTATGATTTAAGTGTGTGTTAAGGTCTTTTTTTAACAATCCCTGAAGTTTCATTGAAAAATTCGACCATTTTCCCAATGTTTCCCCATATTTCCCAAAAAATGCGATAAATTACCTGATAGAAACGATATTATCCCGTGCGATAACCGAAACATATCTGTATCCCAAGGGTGCAATACGTAACCCAATACTGATATTTCAAACATTGGTAGTAACAAGTAAAGGCCCATGATTTTAGTAGAGAATTCATCATCCTAGTGAGCCTTTTATGTAGCAAAGTATTTGTTTTGCAGTGTCCAAAAGAGTTATATTTGGAGCATGCATAAATGGCTAATGACAACAACAACATGAGCAATATCTAGTTGGGTGATTGTCAAATAAATTAATTTTCCAAGATTTGTTGGAAAGTGTGAGACTCAGAAAGAAGATCACCATCCTCCAATCAAATTTAACAGTTGAATTGAGAATATCTATGGGTTTGTGGCCTAGGTTGATCATTTTCCAAAGTAAGTTAAAAGCACATTTCCTTTGAGATAGCATGATTCCCTCGCTTGATCGAGCAACTTTAATACCAAGAAAATATTTCAACAAACCAAGATCCTTGATGTCAAAGCATTATTGTAAATGGTCTTTTAATTTCTTGTTATTGATGTCTATTAAATAATCTAACAAAGAGAAAAACGCCAGAGGTTTATATTAAAAGAAGGGCTAGGGCACTCTTACTAGAATAGAGCTCCCAGGTGCACAAGGTGCTACATAATACCTCATGTTAGGACAATGTATTTCAAGGTTGGCATGATTGGCATCAGCATAGGCAACAAACTCAGATGGAGTGGATGCTATAAAGAACAAGGTCCCATCAGGAGTACCTCAAAGATACTGCAAGATCTGATGAACAACTGTAAGATGTGGATATATGAAGATCTGACATGAACCGACTATTTGAACAATATAAGTGATGTTGGGTAAAGTCATGGTAATATAGACCAAGTTGCCAACAATGCGTCAATACAACACCGGTTCAGACTGTTTTATAATACTTGCAAGCAAGCTCAAGTGGCATATCAACAAGCTTAGAATCAGGCAACCAAGCAAGAGCAATCACTTCTGCATATATGAGGTGTCTATCACGTATCCATCAATAGATTACGAAATCTCAATCTGCAGAAATATGAACTAGTCGATCCTTTATTTGGATGGTTGTATGGAGCAAGGATTGTAGCTTAATAATGCCAACTGGTCACTACCAGTAATCAGAGGGTCATCAACATAAACCACTAAAATAAGATACCAATAGAGGAACAACAAACAAATAACGAGGGATTATTGGGGCTAGAAATCATGTTCTTGTTCATGGTACTACATAATCTTTCATACCAATTCGTTGGGGCTTGTTTAAACCCATACAAGCCCTATTTAAGTCGACAAACCATACCATACTTTTCGAGATCTAAACCAGGAGGAGGTGCCTTACGGCCTATCTCACTAAGAGTCCCGTTATGAAGACTATTCTTAACATCCGTTTGAAATATATCCCATGTCTAATTGCTACTAGAGCAATAATTTTACCTACCACAGTACAGTTATCTTAGCAACTGAGAAAAAAGTAGTGTTATAATCCACCCCATGCCCTTGATTAGACCCGAGTTACAAGGTTCGCCTTGTATCCAAAGAGCCATCGAGCTTCAATATGGTCATATAAATTCATTTGCTACCCAAAATAGAGTGGCCATCTTGTAAGGAACAACATCCAAGTATGATTCCTCTCTAGAGCATCCAAGTTCTACTTTCATCGCATGCTACCAACACTGATGTGCAATAACTTAACGATTTCTTGGGCATGGAATAGAACTCAAGGTAGAAAAGAAGGCATAATGGTTATAAGTCAAACAATCAGGAGATCGAGAAATACAGGAAGAACGACATACCAAAGGAGTGGCAGGGCCAGGAACAAGATCCAGCATAGAAAAAATGGTAGATGTGGAAGCACTTGTACCCTGATGGGGACATCACGTGCACACGCGCACTCACGCCGCCCCCCCTACGCACGTACGTACGTAGAAGGAGGACCCCACCATCGATCTGGCTCGATGACGACGTCCAGAGAGGGCCTCCTAGCTAGAAGACAAGTTTTGGTTCAGAAAAGTGGCCCGATAGTCAAGAAAAGCCCACCATGGGATCTCATGATCGTGGCCCACTCATCGGATTGGTTTTATATTTTAGGTTTTGCTTATTGTTATTATTTAGAACATTGTGAACGCTTTAGATTTCCTTATTTGGTTTTTATTTTAGTTTACTTCATCGCCAAGTAATAGGTGTCGCACATGGTGCGAGTTTTGGGTATAGGGTTCTCCCTATAAATAGGCACCCCTTGTAGTTCTTTTCATTGATTGAAGTTAATAAAAAATTCCTGCTTTATTTTTCTGCTCTCTTCGTGAGTTGTGGAAGAATTCAAAAGTGGGTGCGAAGCCCTCCCTTTTCGAAGGGCTAACTACTGTGGTGCGAAGCCACATCGATCCCCATTCACCCCCATCTTCCATCATCTTTTTTTTCCATCTTCCCCCACCATCCGTACTCCGAATTTGTCCTTTTGTTGCATCAGATTTCTTCATTGAAGCAGGTTTCCAGATTTCGGCCCGCAGGCGAGCTGAAACTTCGGCGGAGCACCACGCACAAACCGTACATCGGATCGAGCTGAAATTTGGAGGTTTTGGAGTCCATCCCTGGCTGACCAAGGCCAAGGTGGCCTTTTTCTGAATAGTGGGCCCCACACACGTGCGGCCGGGATCACACGCACGTCCGTTTGGGCCATTGTTGTTGTCCACACGCGGGATCATCTTTTGGCTCAGGTTTTTATCCTCTTTTATCCTCTCATAGTCATTTTTTCATGAATCCTAACCCTATATTACATGATCCCTCATTGATTTGCCCCTTTTTATCACCTTAGGGTTCCTTGAATTGAAATTAGGGAATCCCTTGGATTAGGGACTGATTTTTATGCATGAGTAGTTGATTTTATTTCCCTTTGACATTGTTTGGTTTATAATTTTATTGGTTCAGTCCTAGCCTGTGTCGGCTTGGACCCGCATAGATTCTCCTTTAATTGAATGTTTGGATTTTCATGTGGGATGTGGAATTTGTGTGATTGTTTCTGAATTGGTGTGATCTAAGCCTGCAATCTTGCATATCATATTTAATTTTCTCTGTCCTGCATCATACCCCCTCCAAAATACACCTTAAGCGGTTCCTCAAAATTAGGAAAGGATTGAAGAACAGAAAAATTTTGGTCAACAGGCACGAAAGAATTCGAGGGACTAAAACAAGGAATATTCTCAACAATGACAGTGTTTCTAGATCCATAGAGATGTTAAGCAATTGGATCATAACAATGGTACCACTTTCGCAAATCCTCATAACTTGGAAAAATGTAATGCGTAGAGCGAGGAGATAGCTTATCCCTAAGTTGAGATTTGAATCATAGCAAAACATGTACATCTAAACGCTCAAAGATGAAAATAAGAAGGAAATTTTCCAAACAACTTTTCAATGGGCTAAAACCATCTAAATCATGAGTAGGCATGCAATTAAACAAGTAGGTATCGGTGAGAATGACTTCAGCCCGCATCGAGTATCTAACAGATGGCCATGCTTTCACTCTACACCTCATTGGGTGATGGTACATCTTTTCCACCTAAGATTTGGGCTCCTGATCGAACCCAAGGGCCGACAACCCCAAGTACAGGGCTATGATGCAATAATAACTGAGTGAGACCGAGGTCGAATCCTCAGGGAATGGGGAACATAGAGTAGAACTAATCTAACAATAAAGGTTGGTATGGGCTTTTAATCCAACAATTAAGGAAAGTGTTTTAAAACAAAAATAAAAATAAAAGACTAAAGATTCAGGAATCCACTCATAACAATCACGATATTCAATTTACTGATTCAATGTATATTTCAATTGGGATCGATGTCCTATCCTATCCAATCAGAAGATGATTTTGTTAAACTGATCATGAACACCAATAAGAATATGAATTCAATTGAACGATTCTCTCATGAAGTACTCGGACATCAATTGTATGGAATCGAAAGTATTTAAAGCACCCTTAGGCGACAATAGATCAATCAATTATGTAGATTGAATCCTTCTCTAATTCAGGCTAAACAATTGTTAAATAAAAACATTCATTGTACCCGTAGTGCCTAACAAATCCAGAAATAAACAAATCAAAGACTTTAAAGTAAATCAAATCTATTTCAATCTACTATCATCATTCAAATCAATGTTATTGAATCAAATAAACTAAATATTATAATTGAACTACAAGCTTCATCCCTTAGCCTTAACTAAGAGATTAACCTAGTATGGCTAACATCTTAGAACAAAAACAAAAGAAAAACTAGATTTGAGGGATCAAAGAAGAAAGACGACTTCGTGGAAGCTTCGCCGCCCCTAGGTCTTTCTCCCAAGCCCTAATTCATACTTTGGAAGGCTTAGAACACCCCTTTAAATAGGGAAAATCTGCACCAACTTGGAACCGACATCAAATTTGCGGACTTTTGTTACGCATCGGTCACACCAACGACAGCCTTCAGTTGCAGCCGAACATAATTTCGGTCGCACTGAACCTTTTTTCGGTTGTGGCTGAATTTCTTCAATATTCACATGAAGTCTGTCTCCCTTAGGTTGCACCGAACTCTTTCAATGGCACTGATCATGGTTTCGGTCGGACCTAATGTCTAGCCAAATTATCTTTAAAAATCACTATTTCTTGCTGGACTGTTCTGTGCACATTCGGTCGAACCAACGACAGCCTTCAGTTGCAGCCGAACATAATTTCGGTCGCACTGAACCTTTTTTCGGTTGTGGCTGAATTTCTTCAATATTCACATGAAGTCTGTCTCCCTTAGGTTGCACCGAACTCTTTCAATGGCACCGATCATGGTTTCGGTCGGACCTAATGTCTAGCCAAATTATCTTTAAAAATCACTATTTCTTGCTGGACTGTTCTGTGCACATTCGGTCGAACCAACGACAGCCTTCAGTTGCAGCCAAACATAATTTCGGTCGCACTGAACCTTTTTTCGGTTGTGGCTGAATTTTTTCAATATTCACATGAAGTCTGTCTCCCTTAGGTTGCACCGAACTCTTTCAATGGCACCGATCATGGTTTCGGTCGGACCTAATGTCTAGCCAAATTATCTTTAAAAATCACTATTTCTTGCTGGACTGTTCTGTGCACATTTGGTCGAACCAAACTAACCTCAGGTGGGACCAAACAATCTGTTATTTCTGTTGATGGACTTTGTGATTTCTCTAGCATTTTCTTCATTCTGTCTTTAGTTTTCTTGGATCTTTGGCATGTAAAATCTTCATTTATGTCCTCCAAATCTCCAATTCTTCAGTGTCTTCAACTTTATCTCCTTTTGAGCTCTAAATCCATCCTTTTAAGCAATATTCATCTTTACGTCCAAAATCACATCGCATGTGGAAAACATATATAATTATATCGAATTAACACTTAAATGTTAGGAAAGCTAATGTAACTGAGAGGATAAATATGCAATATTGAAGCGTTTTTAGCCCTAACTGGCTCATATTTAGGCTTCCATCATTATAAGAATTTTGCTACCATGAATTCTTCATGCTATTGATGCTGCCTTATGAGCTCAATCATAAGAGGTTGTTATACATTCAATTCTTCCCCCATGCTTATAAACTTTGAAAAATATTCTCCAAGGGGCTTATTACCTTGTTGGAATGTAAATATTTCTTTAAACAATTAATATGTATGAGAGATGTTTCTGTTAGATGACTGCATCTCTTGTACAATATCCCGCACTTCCTTGTAGTATCAAGAAGCATAATATTTGCAATGATGGATTGTTCCATACTATTCCATAACTATTTCATGATTTCAATGTTCTCTTGAGCCCACTCGTCATATTTATTATCATTTTCATCAAGCTTTGTCAAGGTCAAGTATTTTAACTTCCCTTTACTAGCAAGAAGACTTACACATACTTTGACCACCAAAGATAATATATTCCATTCAACTTTGTAGAGCTTATTTGAGCCCCTAGAAAGTGATATGGACTAATAAAACCAGATTTGTTCTCAATTTTTGTCTCCATCAAAACACAATATCAAATGGATTGAATACACACCACTCTCTAAAATTGGGCTGAAATGTTGTACACTTAAAAGCTTGAATCACATAAGCCGGTACAAACAACACACTTCATGAGACGTGCCAATCAGCCTAACACATCACCATAGGCTAATTACACAATTCGTCACGTCTTCACACCATGAGGATGATACATCCACTGCTTTGTCTTCATGCACAAGCCATCAACAAGCCTGGCACACAAACATTAGATTCTTTAAAGAACTCTTAGCACAAGAAAAAAGAAAGAGAACAAGAAGAGAAACGGAATGAGGAGAAAATAATTCAAAGAGAAGAAAAAAGGAGAACAAGACTAGCTTGTGATACCATGTAGTTTATGAAAGATGTAAGAGAAAGAGGAGACGAGAGAGGGTTGACAGAGAGAATGGAAAAACAAAAAAGGAGATTAGGGTTGGACATCCCCTCCTTGCTTTTTTTCACTTCAGAACCCCAAAAAAAAGCCCAAAATGCCCCACTTGTTACAAATTGATGCATTCACCCTAGGACTCAAATATGATAAATGAGGCGCATCAATGCTGGAGAAAAGAGGTAAGATGGACCATACAAGTGTACTATCCAGGTTACACTCATCCAAGTAGGTTGTATGATTGTATAGCCAACATGTTCATTAACCTAAACATAACTTCAACTGTTGGAAAGCCTATCTATTTGACTATCATAAGACTAGTCGCGTATATTGTTAGTGCTGCCAGTTTATTCATGCAATCTCTGCACTCGGGTCATTTAGAAGTTGTCTATCGAATCTTGAGATACTTAAAACTATCCCCTGGTTGGGCTTATTGTATTCTAAACATGGTCACTTAAATGTTGAGACATACATAGATGCGGATTGGGCAGGGTCTCAAATGGATCAGTGATCTACTCTTGGCTATTGTCCACTTGTAGATGTAATGTGGTGACTTGGGAAAGTAAAAATAACTTTTGGTGGCTCACGCTAGTGCTGAGGCGAAGTACACATGGAGTTTGTGAACTCCTCTGGTTAAAGACATTGTTGTTAAATATAGGGTTTTTAGTTGTTCTTTGCATGACGCTTGTGAAAACTTGGTTGTCGTTAATATCTTTTTTGATCGAGTATATATTAACCATACCAAGCACATTGAAGTTGATTGCCATTTTTTTCGAGAAAAATGTGACTTAAAAAAAAAAAAGAAAAAAGAAAAGGTGAAGATGTTATATCAGAAGTCTAAAGATCCACTCACTGATTTCTCACTGACGACATTGGCTGGCATCACCTTTTTCGAGTATATGACAAGTTGGGTATGATTGATGTTCATGCTCCAACTTAAGGGAGAATGCAGTGAGATATATGGGTCATGTTCATGTATTGTGTAATAGTCCTGTGGAGTACCATATTATTGTCATATATCACTAAAATAGTGTTAGTCATTAAAACTAACACATGTTATGCCCTAATCTCTCCCTCATCATCATCGAAGCCTTATCCCAATTAATTTAGGTCAGCTACATGAATCTTTTCACTGTTTGACTATATCAAGGGCTAAACCTTCAATTAGATCATAGGTCATCAAGTCATTTCGTACTTCATCCATGTTTGTTTGGGCCTTCCCCTTGCTTTTTAGAGCCTTGTACCAACTCACTCTATCCTAATCGGTTCAGTTCTTGGTCTCCACTGCACATGACCAAACATTCTTAGTCTACTATCCCTTATCTTATTACGTATTGGTATTGTCACACCCCAAATTCGTAACCCGGGCACTGCTACTTCCCAAGTCTTGAATTTGGGTCGCGGCAGCTTCCTCACCACTTACTAGACTTGGTGAACGGGTTGGCGAACTTATCGAACACCAAATCCGGCTCCTGGAAGAGGGATTTTTTTATTTTTTTTTTTGAACGGTTAATCTGATTAGGCGGTTACACATCATATACATGGTATCAACACATACATCCAAGAGATGGACCTATCCTTCCAAGGACGGTCACCCAATATAATCATATAAATCATCCAATATCATACGTAAAGAAGTACAATCCTCTCAACAACTATGAAGGAAACAATAGCAAAACTCCAACAGCTCCTACATGCACCCTGCTACTGAATGCATCATGAAAAAGTTGTGAAATGTCAGTATGAGCAAACCACAACTCAATGAGTCTACGGCGTGCCGAGTGCTCCCATAAAAACATCCAAAACAACATTAGGCATGTTGTCAACTAAGCATGTTATCATAAGTGGGCATGTTATCGACTAAGCATGTTGTTATAGCTAGACATATCATCATAGATGCACAGGTTGCATGGATAAGAAGGTTACCATAAACAAATACAT
The DNA here is from genome assembly GCF_029962835.1 of Magnolia sinica. Taxonomy (NCBI): domain Eukaryota; kingdom Viridiplantae; phylum Streptophyta; class Magnoliopsida; order Magnoliales; family Magnoliaceae; genus Magnolia; species Magnolia sinica. The sequence continues at coordinate 112,243,208 of NC_080573.1, read as the reverse complement.
TATCAAAATTCAACGAGCTTTCATGAGTATGTTGCCAATCACGCTTGATGTCATAGGTGGACAGGTTATCATGAACATATCATCGTCAGTGAACAAATTAATACAAATAGTCGGTTTAAATATAAACATATTTCCACAAATAGATGTACTGCCATAGGTTATCAGATGAACTTGTTATCAATGTTAAGCGTACTGCTCAAACGAGTAACCATTAGTCATGAGATTAGCAAGTCATCTTGTACGAGAATTAAATTCTATATTCTAGTATAAGGCATGCTATGGAAAAGATATGACAAAGCTGGCGCATAGTGTAATCAGGATGGTAGTATGCGGTCTCGCAAACTGTAGGGTCCATCACAATGAACTTCTATCCAAACTAGTCTCATACTTGATTTGGATAGCTAGACTCAGTGTGGTAAACTCCTAATCTTAGGTTAGTCCCATACCTAACCGAAATCATATCCATTTTGAAGGTACATGTGGTGATCTAGTTACGCACCACCAGCTTGAGTGGATAGTGGGTGAATGAATGCGTGAGTAAAATGTTAAACATCCCTCCTCTCAACTAGTACACCTCCACACCTTATAATACATTTCTTCAAGAATCACAAATATACCACAGGTGTAATCCAACATCTTCACACAAGTGTGGGATGTATTTCCAAAAGGCAAAGACTTGGGCTCGTCAACCCCTACCCATCTATCCGTTAGCTTAACAAAGGGGGACCCTGATTTATTTCACCCTAACTGGCCTCAATAGTCAGAATATCACCCACCTCGACCCGGCACGCGACGGTAGACTTGCTCATTACACCCCTTCTCAATCCTGGCAGTGGAAAGGACTATCGCACCTATTCTACTATGCCCACCCCCACTCGACACACAATAGAAGATGACCCAATTGGCCAATCTTAGTAGGTTCATTGGAAGATAGGCGTATCCAATAATGGGATCCAAGCTTGGGGTGGTAATGATGCACCCTTCTAAAAACCTTCTCAACAGTGTCAATGACTTAGCCATCCCGAGGCCTCACATATGTTATCAACTTGCCATCATGTGGCCATCATACATACATTACCAACCAACTAACCACCAAGTCTTTTGGATTTCATCCAGGTGTACGGACCAACACGATGGCCCAATTACTGCCACCCAAACACCCAACCACATAATATATCACAAAATCATAATAGTAAGTCCATACCCCCAACTCCTCAGGATCTCATCTAGGTATGCTAACCATCACGAGGGCCTGAATATGATGCATCTCCAAAACTCAATGAAGCATGCCATGGATGCTCTACAAACTGCCAAAAAATTTACATTACCAAGCTAGGGTGCATTTTTAGAATGTGCAACATGGACATATAATGACTCACAAGTGGTTGGGTGTTTGTGTGGCAGTGATTGGGCCCTCGTGTTGATCAGTACACCTGGATGAAATCCAGAGGAGTTGGTGGTTGGTTGGTAATGTATATATGATGGCCACATGGGGGCCAAGTTAATGACATATGTGAGGCCTCGGGATGGATAAGTCATTAACATTGTTGAGAAGGTTTTTTGAAGGGTGCACCATTGCCACCCCGGGCTTAGATCTCGTGATTTAATATGCCTATCCTCCAATGAACCCTCTAAAATTGGCCAATTGGGTCTTCTTCCGTCGAGTGTTGAGTTGGGGTGAGCACAATAGGGTATGTGCAAGAGTAATTTCCACTACTGGAACCAAGAAGGGAAGAGGTGTGACAATCCTACTCACTGCTGTGTACCGGGTTGAGGTGGGTGATAGATAGGTAGGGGTTGATGTGCCTAAGACTTTGCTTTTTGAAAATGCGTCCCACACTTGTGCGAAGATGTTGGATTACACTTGTGTGGCATGTTTGTGATTCTCGAGGAGATGTATTATGCGATGTGGAGGTGTACTAGTTGAGAAGAGGGATGTTCAGCATTTGACTAATGAATTCATTCATCCACTATCCACTCGGGCTGGTGGGACACAACTAGATCATCATGTGTACTTTTATAATGGCTACAATTTCGGTTTGGTATGGGAACCTGAGATCGGGCATTTACCACATTGAGTTTAGCTATTTAAATAAAGGTATGGGACTGATTTGGATAGAAGTTCCTTGTGATGGATCCCACAGCTTGCGAGATTGCGTACTACCATCCTGACTACACCATGCGTCAGCTTTGTCATATCTTTTCTATAGCATGCCTTCTGCTATAATATAGAATTTAATTATCCTGTACTTGATGAATTACTACTCTATGAGTCATGGTTACTCGTTTGAGTAGTACACTTAACATTGAGAACTCATTCATTTGATAAACTATGGTAGTACATCTATTTGTGTACATATGTTCATATGTAAACCGACTATCTGTGTCACGTCCCAAACTCGGTGAACGGGCTCACAGAATTCCCGAGTTCTGAATTCAGTGGTGATAACCTCCGTAGTACCGTATTCTCGGCTCCTAGCTCCCATATGTCAGGTTCCAATCCTAGGATCCCACAAGGAAGATTTTTCAGGGGTGATTTATATATATATATATATATACACACACACACACACACACACATGAGCATAACTACAAGTGTACCAAAACCAAAAACATCATCACATTTCCACTAATATCTGTTCAAGTATAGTGTTGGAAGACAAATACATGATATAACAACAGTCCAAAAGATCAGACACATGCTCCTACCTTAATGTTGTTGTAGTCTAGCATAACCTGCATGTAAACAATGTGCGTAAGCTTACTACGAAGCTTAGGGAGTGCGTGTGTATGCGTATAATGCATGTGTCATGCATACAAATATCAAAGTAAGCGGAAATGATGGAGGGCTAAACTAGCAAGTCCATAAATGTTATTAGCCATACCCAGGCTATGCGATGCCAGGGCCTGCATGGCTAAATGTCATATGCTAAAGATGCAATGCAACGTGCCAATCATCCACGAGTTCACATGTCGGAATAGTTCACAATTGGATCATCACCGGGGTCTAGTACACTTCTGGCACTGGTTGCCGCCCATCACACGCAAGACCAAGCAAGTGCAAAAGACCTCACTGCCTCGTCAGTGGTACATAGAAAACCACCCGGCTCGTCGATAGCGAACCCATTTCACAAGCTAGTCAAACTCAACCTAGCATATAGCCCTCTGTACTCGGGCGGGTAAGGTCAAACCCCCTTTCAACTGACCCCAACATAGTGGGAGACGCGGACTACTGGTATCCAACCATTGTGCGCTCATTAATCCACTCGGTATAGATGTTGGAGCATCCTACTGGTACCAAAGGGTTTAGGGACTTTCACCTAAGAACACTTGTGATGCCGTGTAACCTCGATAGTTTCGGGTGTCCATAAAATCATCCGCCAACCACAACAAGGCTACAGGACCACCTCCCTGGTGTCGCTAGGGAGTAGATGTAACATGTCCCACATAGTGCAGAATGCATGAATCACACTATCCAAGACATGCATCAAACCTCCCCGTACCGGGCGAATCATGCGGGGCGACTCTATCTCAGATAGAGTCCCTTAAGTGTCTCAAGCCGAAGGGCATATGCTATGAACAATCTCAGATAGAGTGCCCTAAGTGTCTCAAGCCGAAGGGCATATGCTATGAACAATCATCATCCACAGTAGGAATACAAATGATGCGTATGGGCATATAGCTGGGCATGTTATCCATTACACTAAGCATGTTATTAGTGTGTCCTATTAGGCCAAACACACTAGCATGTTATCAGACATATCATAATATAATCGGCCCTAATTGGCACATCATACACACAGAGTGGGAACCAAACTACAAGCCCCACTAGAAATATAGAGGTCTATGTGGTGTGGCCCACGTTAGACTAACATTGTCTCCTCATGTAGCCCGTACATAAAAATCTAGTAATTGGATGTAAGGCATGGATAAGATACATATGCCAAGGCGGGGTCCACTGGGAATGACCCGGATGGATACCCACATGTGCAACATGTGTGCCACTAGGCTATCAATTTATCGGGCACATGGCCCACTTATGATATCCCAAAACGATTAGATTATCATTGACATCACTATAATTACTCCAATAGGATGATCCGCACCATTTGAACATTGTCGATGTAATCGATGATTATAAATCGTTGATTTGTCACTAGGATGTGATCTTGTGCTTGTGGCCCATCTAAGTCTTGGAATTTCATCATTTTAGTAAAAGTACATGCCTCAACATATTTAATACAACAACAGCGTTGTACGTACACTAATTAGGGGTTTTTAAAAATTGATTTAACAATTAATTTCAAACCCTTGCAAATACATATTGCATTTTAACTTAGGATTACATGGATTTTGAATCCAGGGTGCCAAACATAGCCAAGGGATTCCAAAAATCCTGGACTCCCAAGTCCTAGAGAACTCCAAATCCAAGGGATCCCAAATTCAGGGATTCCACAAAAAAAAAAATCAGATTTCCACCCCCACCATTCCCTGTAGTGCGCATCGCCTAAGATCTAGATCGGCCTGAACTTTAGGCCCATGGCCTAACACGGACAGAAGAAAAGGATGGACGGTGTGGGTGGCACAGAAACATCAAGGTGGGTCCCACAAGTGGGCCCCATGTGCTGTTAAAATGGGCAGCACTACCTGCCCACTATTTCCTTCGGTGCGGTCTACCTGAGATTCTGATCGGCTTGATATTTAAGCCCATGGCCTAACATGATTGGGCAAAACAAATGAACGGAGTGGATAAGGCGCATACATCATGAAGGGTCCCACGAGTGGGCCCCGCTCCATGCCTCACGGTGGGTGTCCGCCCTCCCATGGGCACTAGCAACAGTGCTAGCTACTGGCATGAAATTTTTTATTATTATTTTTTTGTTTGTATACACTATCAAGGTGGGCCCCAAGTGGATGATCTACTCCGTCCACCGCCTTGACCATCTCAAGCAGGGTCCAATGGGCCCTGACTTGGACTGGTTTGGACGAATAGGGATCCCATGGTGGGCCTTGGAAGGTTTCAACAGCAGAAATTCATTTCCCTCGGTGTGGCCCACTCTAGACTTGAATTTGCCTCATTTTTTGGCCCATGGCCTAAAATGATCTGGAGAAACAAGTGGACGGTGTAGATTTAACAAAAAACATCAAGGTGGGGTCCACGAGTGGAGGACACCCCCTCCCCACGTTGCATGGCTAACGTGAGGGGGTGCTCCCAACACCACCGTCACATGTGGTGTGGTCCATATGATGGTTGAATCAACCTGATTTTTGGGCTCTACGACTAAAATGGGCCAGGAAACAGATGGACGATGTGGATCAAAATGATACATCATGGTGGGTCCCACGAGTGGGAACCCACTCCCACTGCCCTCTCATGCAAGCAGAGTCAGTGACAATGGGCTCACCAGCCCACTGCTGCTCATGATGTGGCCCACCTAAGATTTGGATTGGCTTCATTGTTGGGCTCAATGTCTAAAATGAGAACGAAGATCGGATGGACAACATGGATGAGACACATACATCAAACACCCAACCACATAATACATCACAAAATCATAATAGTAAGTCCATACCCCAACTCCTCTGGATCTCGTCCAGGTATGCGAACCATCACGAGGGCCCAAATATCACATCTCCAAAACTCAATGAAGCATGCCATGGATGTTGAAGATCAAGAGGAAGGCAAACGGTATCGCAGAAAAGTTCCAAGTCTGATTAATGATAAAAGGGTTCACCCAACAGAACTTATTTTCGTTTGAAGTTTCCTAAGAGGAATTAGTGTAAACCCAATTTATCCTCCAAACTCGCACATCTTTTGTTCATTTCATCTTACTAATTCAGCCACTGGAATCCTTCAAAAAAAAAAATCAGCCACTTGAATCCTTGCATGTAATAGCATCCGCCAACTTGTTTTAATAGTTCTTCATGCATGTATGTTTTCTTGCAACTCTTTAGATATTGTTGCCTACACTTAGTTGCCCGGACCTTCTGCCAAGGTGCTACTCCTACTTCAAATTGTGGTCCGGACCCACTCTGCTTCATAGCCATTTATACTTCTAATATTCTGAAACAGACACTTCCTTGCCCCCGAACCCAAATCCATGCCTGCTTCCTGGTGCAACTATAATCCAATGTATGCAACTTCCCCTGTATGTAACACACGTGTACCTTCTTGTCCATGATGCTTTCATGTGAATAATTTAATTCTTAGCAACTAATTCCCATGTGTGGATTACCACTAACTCACGTGCATAGCCATTACATATGGTACCTAAAAATAATTCCGCAAACTCCCATGTCCTAATAATTAGCCACTTTTGCACACGGAAGATCTCCCATTCATTACAAGTTATGTCACTTGCTGAAACTGAAATTAGTGCAACGAAAACCAAATATCAACACAATTAACAACAAAAATTAACCCAAAATCTTCCCAGTTGGAAGGGATGTCAAGAGATTAGTGGACTTTGCTCTTCTTCCCATTTGTTTTCTTGGGGCCAACAAGCTGATTTGTAGACTGGAAGTAGCAAACAAAAAATTTTCAAATGCATTTGTCAACTCATAGTTGTTTGGTCCTGTAAAACTCTCCATATGATGAAGCAATATAAGCTTAGTATCTTATTGTATGAAATTGGCAGATTTTTTTATTATTTATTCATCAACTAAAAATCAGTTTAGGACGTGCTTGAAAACTGAGGGAACTAATGAAGTAGTTTTCTTTTTGTTAGCTTGTGGTCACAGGTCAGGGAAACATCCTCAGCTTATGCCATCAACTCCAAGATGGGCTGTGGCAAACGGTGCTGGCGTTATATTAAGTGTTTGCGATGAAGAAGTTGCCCGCTATGAAACTGCTAATCTAACAGCTGCTGCAGTTCCTGCACTTCTGCTTCCTCCTCCAACAACCGCATTAGATGAGCATCTAGTAGCTGGGTTGCCAGCTCTTGAACCATATGCTCGCTTGTTTCATAGGTGAATATCCAGAACTTCTATTCTTTCGGATGAGTATTTCTGGGAATACTTTGATTGCTGTCTTTGGTTTTGATTAGGTACTATGCCATTGCTACTCCAAGTGCCACCCAAAGGCTTCTTCTTGGACTTCTTGAAGCACCACCATCATGGGCTCCAGATGCACTTGACGCTGCTGTGCAACTTGTGGAACTTCTAAGGGCAGCTGAGTATTATGCATCTGGTATGAGGGTAAGTAAAGTTGCAAGACAAACAACCTTCTTGCTGTCATATGCTAGTGTTCTATGTCATTTTCGTCTTAGTTCTTATGGTCTTTTGTTTCGTTTAAATATATCCATTTGCTATGATTTTTTATTTTGGTAAATGACTACCAATTGCCAATTTACCCTGTTACTGACATGTGGAAGCATTTTCTACCAATGCCCACTAGACATCTTTCTCCAACTCCCATCTCCATAACTTGATTCCAAATCAGCTGCTTCCCCAATGTGCTTTTGACCCTATCTCATCTATACACATGACCTTATGAAGAAGACCAAAGTACCACCACCTCATCAAAATCTTGTTGTGTAGCGTATAGTACTAGGCAGTGTTCGAAATATCTGTATCGCACAATGTATCGCACCCTTGGGATACAGATACGTATCGGTTATCGCACAGGATATATCGTTTGTATCACATAGTTTATCGCACTTTTTGGGAAACATGGGGAAACATTGGGAAAATGGTTGAATTTTTTATTGAAACTTTGGGGATTGTTAAAAAAGCCCTTAATACACACTTTAAAATCATAAAGTTTCAAAAAAGAAGTGTACATAATAAATTTCCTTTGTATAAGGTCCCAAGCTGTGCGCTGTCCGATTGAACTAAAACAACTATATTCAGTATCAACCCCGTTCATCCGTTTTTCCATATCATTTCAAGACATTATCTAAAAAATAAAACAGATCCAATAATTAGGTAGACCATACCATAGGAAACAATGGTGATTGACCATTAGTGGGCCACAAAAGTTTTGGTTCAGGCTAATAATAGTTTTTCCTCTTCATTCAAACCATAAATTTATCTGATAAAATGGATGGACAGAGTGGATAAAATACATGAATTATAGTTGGCCCACAAAGTTTACAAAGTACACTGCTCATTAGAGGATCCACTTCCCACCACACTGGGGGTGGGGTGCTGCTACCAAGTTCCTTCGCTCAAAACCTATGTGGGGTCCACTATGATGTTTGTAAGAAATCCACCTCGTCCATTCATTTTTTGAGATCATTTTAGCACTTGAGAGCAAAAATGAGCAGAATCCAAGACTAAAGTGGGCTGCACTAAAGGAAAAGGTGGGTAGGAAAATTCCTACTGTTGAAACCTCCCTGGGTCGTAGGGCCCACGATAATGTTTATTTTCTATCCAATCTTTTAATTAGGTCACACAGACCTGACCTGAATGAAGAGGAAAAATAAATATCATATTGATCCAAAACTTCCGTGACCCTCAAAAGGGTTTCAATGGTAAACGTTCAATCTACCACTGCTGTTTGCAGTGTGGTCCAGTTGATCTTTGGATCTGTCTTATTTTTCGGCTCAAGCCTTACAAAGAGCTCGCCAAATGGACGAACGGCCTGGATATAACAAATACCTCATGCTGGGACCCACAGAACTTGGTGACGTCAACACAGTTTGGTGGTGCGCCGTGCGCGCATACTCGATTACAATAAAAAAAAAGGGGGGGCGGGATTAGCTGAGTAGCGAGACTCGCTACTGAATTGACATCACCAAGTTCCGTGGGCCCCACCATGATGTATGTTTTGTATCCACACCATTCATTAATTTGGAGAGAACATTTTATGCCATTAGCCTAAGAATGACTAAGATTCAAAGCTCCTATGGACCCCACCACAGAAAGCAGTAGAGAGAGTGACGCCCACCATTAAAAACTTCTGAGGGCCACAAAAGTTTTCGATTAAGCTGATATATTTTTTCCCCTTTTATAATGCCTTTTTTAACTTATTAACGGGTCGGATCTCAAATAAACATCACGGTGGACCTTAGGAAGGTTTCAACGGTGTATGTCACTTTCTCCACTGTTTTCTGTAGTGGGGTCCATTACAGAAATTTATCTCCCTCGTTATTTTGACTCATGTCCTAAAATGATATCTCCAACTGGATGGACGGTGTGGATATAACACATTCATCATGGTGGGACCCACGTAACTTGGTGACGTCACTTCAGTAGCGATCTCGCTACTCAACCTGTCAGTAGCTAATCTGCGTCCGAGAAAAAAGGCTCGAACGGCCTTTGGTTTTCAAACAGAAAGGGTTCCGGAAACCAGAACCCTAAAATATCTCCCAAATCTCATCGGATGTCGCCGGATTTCTCTCCAAAATCGGAGATGTTATTTGCGGTAACCTAGGAATGGCGCTTCAATTCGAATGGCCCACCAAATGGAAGCTTCCGATCATGGCGATCTCTTCTACAGGTACCGAAATCCACCCTCTATTTTTTTTTTCCCCGATTTTTTCGGATGATGACGTCGATGTCCGACAATAATGGAGAGGAAATCGCATGATATCGTCAAAATATCGTGCGATATCGGCCGATATCTGGATTTTGAGTTTTTTGGTATCTTCCGGGGGTTATCGTGACTGTATCATCTCGCAGGGGTGCGATAACGATAATATCGGCCGATAGTATCGATATTTCGAACACTGGTACTAGGTACATTTGAGTTGCCTATGGGAATAGCAAGCAAACACAGCGACAAGAATGAAATTGTTTGGCTGTTGTGGGTAAATGGTCTCACGACACATGACTCGTAGCGACCGTCATTTACACTGTCCTTATGCGGGATCTATGTGATCATCCAATGGATAGAAGGTTACCATCCTTGAACCCTCGTGTCAATGCTGCAAGGATCTGACCATCAAAAGAGTGAAAGGCTGGTGATCATCCAATTATCTTTCCCCGTTGTAAAGTATAGGCTTACAGGATCAGGTACAAGGCCAATCATGCTGATCTCACTGTGATTCCATCCTGATCTCTCCATGGATCAAGCCCTAGCTACATCTCATATGTGCACGTATCTCTTCATACGCTATTCCAGTTTCTGCACTGCTGCACAATGGTCTGTGTTGTCCAAGAAGCAGACCAAGCCATTCAATCGATGATTATTTGGTAACACTACCACCGTGTCTGAATAATGTGTACATTAACATGTCATGTGCACGAAGAGAATCACTACCATACATGAAAACATCCACATCAGAAAATCATCACTATAATCCAATGAGTTGAAATATGTACATGTGTCATACAGGTGGTAAACAGTATATGATCTATCATTTCTGTCTAAATGTGTTGATTTTCCAGTATTTGTACATACTCAAGTTGGTTAGATGCAATGGTATCAGAATCTATGGCCATATCTACTATTTAATTTCTTTGCATGGCAAGCTTACTCGGGTGTTTTCATGCACTTTGCACCTAGAATTATAGATTTGAAAAGATTATTTAACAAACTTTACTCAGATACAAAGCCAATCATGCTGATCTCAGTGTGATTTCATTCCAATCTACCCATAGATCAAAGCAGAGCTACTTCTCATATGCAAGTACATCTCCTCATACACTAGTCAAGTTGTGTGCTCGCGCAATGGTCTATGTTATGTGAGTAGCAGACTAAGCCTTTTAGTTGATGATTGCTAGTAACACTACCATCATGTTTACTACACCACACAACAATGTGTGTGCATTTTCAATATCATAAGCTTGAAAAAATCATTGTAACCATACATACAAACATCCCATTAGAAGATCATCACTATGATCCAATGCGTGCAAACATGTATCATGGGATCCGGATAGGCCCTGTATGATCTAACATTTTTCCTCTTATATAATGCGTTGATTGCATTCCACAAGTTGGTCACATGCAATTGGGTTGTATCAGAATTTATGGTCCTATGTAGTAAATTTATTCTCTTAGCAAACATAACTACTCTATCTGTTTGTCTAGAGCCAGAATTATAGCTTTGAAGTAGCTTATTTGCTCAATCAATTAATATAACATGCTTGTAACCATTTGTACCTCTTGGCTTGCTTGGTTTTCCATATGTAGCTTCCAAGGAATTGGATGCATTTGCATTTCTTACGTGCAATTGGGACTGCAATGTCCATGAGGGCTGGCATCGCTGCAGATGCTGCCGCAGCTTTACTTTTCCGCATACTTTCACAACCCACATTGCTTTTTCCTCCACCAAGGCATGCTGAAGGTGTTGATGTCCAGCATGAACCTCTCGGTGGCTATATTTCGTTCCAAAAAAAACAGGTAATTTGAAAGCTGTGTTTATATGCTTGTTTCTTTCTATTACTTGGGATGGATCCTAATTCAATTTGCTGGTACTGTTAGCGAGATTTTATTATGATTGGTTACTCACGTCCACCTTCGGAAATTAACTTTTCACCAGATAGAGGTTCTGGCTGACGAAGCCACCATTGAAGCCACTGCCCAAGGAATTGCTTCAATGTTATGTGCCCATGGCCCCGAGGTTGAATGGAGAATTTGTACCATCTGGGAAGCTGCTTACGGCCTTCTTCCTTTAAGTTCCTCAGCTGTTGATTTGCCTGAAATTATAGTTGCAACCCCTCTGCAACCTCCTGTTTTATCATGGAATCTGTATTTACCACTACTTAAAGTCTTAGAGTATCTTCCTCGAGGAAGCCCATCTGAAGCATGCCTCATGAGGATCTTTGTGGCTACAGTGGAAGCGATTCTTCAAAGAACATTTCCACTGCAATCCTCCAGAGAACAAACCAGGAAATCAAGGTACCATGTTGTTATTGGGAATGCGTCTAAGAACCTTGCTGTTGCTGAGCTGCGTACGATGGTGCATTCGCTATTTCTAGAGTCATGTGCTTCTATGGAACTTGCTTCCCGCCTGCTGTTTGTTGTGCTAACCGTGTGTGTCAGTCATGAAGCTCTGCCCAATGGGAGCAAGAAGCCAACTGGCATTGACATTCATTCTCCTGACGAAGAACAGCAAAATGGAAAAGAAATGAGAACTAAAAACAGAAAGAAGCAAGGCCCTGTGGCAACCTTTGATTCTTATGTTCTAGCCGCTGTTTGTGCTTTGTCTTGTGAACTTCAGCTCTTCCCTTTGATGTCAAAAGCTGCTAAGTGTTCAGATTCTAAAGACTCCATGACCATAGTGAAGTCTGGTAAAATTAATGGATCTTCTGAAGAGTTTGAAAATGGTATTCACTCAGCGGTTCATCATACTCGTAGAATGTTGGGAATTTTAGAAGCACTCTTTTCATTGAAGCCATCTTCTGTTGGCACCTCATGGAGTTACAGTTCAAATGAGATAGTTGCTGCAGCTATGGTTGCCGCCCATGTTTCTGAACTGTTTGGACGATCAAAGGCCTGTATGCATGCTCTCTCCATTCTCATGCGGTGCAAATGGGATGAAGAAATCTATACCAGGGCATCTTCACTTTATCACCTTATTGACATTCACGGCAAAGCTGTTGCATCCATTCTTGACAAGGCAGAACCGCTTGAAGCAAACTTAGTAGGTGCACCATTATGGAAGGATGCTCAAATCAACGGTAGAAAAGATATAAGTTCCTCAAATGATAACAGATTTGCATTGGGACCTCCTTATACGCGACAACATGAAGGTGATAAGAATTTGGAACATGTGAGAACATATCCGAGACATGAGAAAGCAATAATACTAACGGATGCTATGCTAAATGACTCTGGGAAGAGTCTCAAGAGTTTGCCTGTGGATGCATCAGACTTGGCAAACTTTCTTACAATGGATAGGCACATAGGATTTAACTGCAGTGCACAAGCTCTTCTGAGATCTGTACTTGCTGAGAAACAAGAATTATGTTTCTCAGTTGTTTCATTGCTGTGGCACAAGTTGATCACAGCCCCAGAGACACAAATGAGTGCTGAAAGTACATCTGCCCAACAGGGATGGAGGCAGGTATGTTTTCTTTGTATAACTACCTCCATACATCAGGTTGTAAGGTTCTTATGTGATCATATCTTATTTTTATTTTTTATGAATAAGTGTCTTATTGTGTGATTGTATCTTGTGTTATTATCTTTAGTACACTATCTTGATCTTATCTATTGGTTTACTGGATCAGCGCTCACTGTTACAAACAAATATAATAAATAAATAAAAATTGGGCATGCCATTGTCTGTCATCCAGACCAATCATTTTGTCATGTATTGCCAGAAAAGAGAAATCACACTAATAGGATGTGACCTTAATTGCCAATTTCTGGCCTACAATTGACTGTTGAAAAGAACATTGACAGTTGGTCCTATTTCACGAGAAAATCTTTTCTTAAATCATAAAAATTGTCATGAATGAATTACATGAACTTTAAAGAAAATACAATTTCTTGTAAGTATAGCATGCATAGATAATGAAAAGTGTGCCCAAAGATGAATCCACATAGTGGGTCTGACTGACAAGGTCCATACCAATTAACAACCACATAAAATGTATCCATATAATGAAAAGAGAATAAGGTAGTAGCCTACAATGTATGCGTGCTTTCCACAACAAAGCTCCCTTGCAGCCCTCATATGACTTGATTGCAGCATGTGCAAGGAAAGGAAATCATGAGCTCTATAAAGAAAATCAGACCAGAGGTTCTACGAACCCAAACTTTCCCCAAAGTCATGACACTTATTATAAAGAAATTCATTTTCCTATTAAACAGATGAGAGGAAATCCTGCTAGTGTTTGAAAAAGAAAGTAATGAGTCCTACAAAGAATATCCCCATATAAATAGGGTAAGAATTCTCTTGTAAGAGCTTCCCCAAAGACCAGAAGATGCATACCTGATCTATCCTGTAGACCTGAATCCGCAACCATGGGCAGGAAGAAAGGTACTTGTATGGATGATTTGACCCTGGATCTATGATTTGATGCCCAAACAATTTGTATATCTGACCTTCCCCAGGCTCTTGTTCCCAAGAACAGGAAGTCAGTCTCAATGGTCAACACCTTTCAGTCCAGGTCCTAGTAGATCTTTCCAATCTGTATTTCATGTCGACGATATCAGTACATGTTTCCATATCTTTAGTCACCAACACATATAATGATACTGATACTCTAGATCCTCACATCTCCCCCCCTCCCCCTTCCCCTCCCCTCCCCTCCCCTCCCACTTATTCCCGCATTCTTTCACCACCCACATGCATGACTTGTACAGCTAATGTATCCGATCAGGATAATCTAGGTCAAGATCCTAAAATCTCTGGATCAATGTCACCTTGATCACTCAAAACTCTACAATTTTCAATCCAAATAGCGGTATCCAGTTTGAGGGTCATTTTAGATCTGCATCGCTACTTTTAGTGACCTGAAATTTTGAGCCAATACCCTTGCTGCTGACTAAGATGGAGTTCATATTTAGAATCTAGAAACTTATGCATCAACTTCTGTGTATGCATATAACATAGAGATGCTATACAATTTTCAGGCAAGAGATTGTACAGTACTATACAGATTTTCAATTTGTCAAAGTTAAGGCATGTTGTTGAGTGATACAGACCGATCATATTATAGGGCCAAAAATATCTTAGATGGTCAACGCACCAAAACTATCCAAGATGAAAATTTCCTAAACCCTTCAGCTGGCAGCCAAAAAGGAAAAGAAAGGAATTACAGCAACAGCTTCCATTCATCCAACAAAAGGCAAGATATTCTATAGCTATGATCCTCCAGTCTCAGGATTTTTGGTGCACGGGCCTTTCATGGAGTCTTATGATGTCAATGTTTTGGCTCATTGAATTGTGGGTCCCACTTGTACAAACTGAAACCCAAAATACTATCCAATCTCAGCTCAAGCATTGCGTAAGACCCCATAATACAGTACTATGCTTTTTTCTTTTATCAATGATTCAATGCATCAGTTTTATAGTTTTACATAATAATTTTATCAGTGATTCAATACTATATGGTATTGTATTATAACATATGGTACTATGCCTACAAAGGTTATACAGTAATATTCAATTTCAGACATAAATTACGGTATTTCTTTGTATATGGTTAAATTGCACATACTCCGTAGTTTTCATCAGAGTGACTGGAATGATCCTGCCCCAGTGTACCAAGTACTAGAGGAAGTAGCATACTGCCTACCCATTCCGTAACACATGCCAGAGCAACCTGCATTCATCATAATCTTGCTTTGGATGTTTTGAGCTTTCCGCTTAGTTTTCCAGGATTTATAAGCTGTTTCTGAATTGGGAAGTTCATTTTGCTAGATGCTATTACGCTAGTTATCAAAAACTTGATTCCGGTACATGTGGTACTCATGTATAAGATACGGACCAGTCATTTATCGGGACCTACCATGGGTGGGAGAGAAACTCGCCCCAATGAGATGCGCCTAACCTAGCCACTGATTGGACAAGTTTCGAGGATTATAATTGGCTGCTAGAAAAGTTATAACCAATTGTCCACGTTAAATGGGCAGACCTCATCTAAATGGGGGCTAGAGTCATCTTACCAGTGTGCTTATTTTTGTGGCTCTCATCCATGAGCCCAACAGATGAATGATCCAAGGCTAGTACATGGTTCCACTGGAAGATAATACATCTGGTTGAGAAAACTTTCATATTAATGAAGTATTTAAAAAGATCCAAGACCTTTCATTCCAAAAAGTTGCTGATTCAAATTGAATTTTATGAATTTCTAAAGATTAGAATTTGGAAATAGTTTAAAAGGAGAGTTCAATAAAATATGAAGGACAAACTGGAAGTTGTCGCTTAAGGACTATGGAATGAACAGATACCAGAAACTTAGATAAATGCAACATTGTGAGAACTCCATTCATTCTACATGCAAACCATCATACATGTTTCTTTTCTCCATTTTGAGAACAAGCCGAATCACTTAACTTTCCTGTGATGTGTCTAGGTCGTCGATGCCCTGTGCAATGTTGTGCTTGCATCACCAACAAAAGCATTGACTGCAGTTGTTCTTCAGGTTCAAAATTTGTTTCACTCGTGAAATATTATGAGAATGTGTCCAGTGTTAAATGCTATTATAAGTTAGTTATCAAGAACTCGATTCCAGTACACATGGCACTCATGTTAGAGATATGGACCGGTCGTTTCGTTGGGACCTACCATGGGTGGAGCACAAAATCACCCAGTGGGATTATCCTAGCCACTGATTGGACAATATTTGAGAATTATAATTGGCAGCTAGACAAGGTCTAACCAATGGTCCACATTCAATGGACAAATGTCCTCTAAATGGGGCTAGAGTCATCTGACCAGCATGCTTATTTGTGTGGATCTTATCCATGACTGGGCCCAACAGATGAATGGTCGAAGTCTATTACATGGTTCCAAATGTTCCAAGATTTGAGTGCTTGATAACTAAGACATGAGCATTAAGCATAGGATCTTTTCCCTTTTTCTTTGTAATGAAAAATCATTATCTCTAACATTTCTTCAATCACTGCATTTATTTTTTCAGTCACTTTTTTGTCCGTGTGTTTTGGACAGGTGGAGAGGGACTTGCAACCCTGGATTGCTAGAGATGATGAACAAGGTCAGGGAATGTGGAGAATCAATCAACGGATTGTTAAATTGATGGTGGAGCTGTTGAGGAATCATGATAGCCCTGAAGCCTTGATAATTCTATCAAGTACTTCAGATCTTCTTCTCCGTGCGACGGATGGAATGCTCGTTGATGGAGAAGCTTGCACTTTACCACAGCTAGAGGTAAACATCTCACACGCACCAATTCTCTCTTTCAAATACAGGGTTCGAATTTCAGCAGTACGCTTAAATCATTGTGTTTATCACATGGCTAAAAATTTTGAAAACTCAACTGCACTCAAAAGTCAGTCAATTCAAAGACTCGGTCAAATCATGGTGAATCAAGACAAGTCTTAGCCAGTCAAGTCAACTGAGGCCAAATTTAGTTGTTTACAAGTTCAGTCAAGATCTGATCAAGTCAAATCAGCCCAGCAAAGTTGGGTTGAGGTCTTTGGAGTTTTTGAAGTATGGTTTTTCTTTATCATTTTTGTCATTGATAAAATTTCTTTTTCATGTCAATCTTTTGCCTGCTTCAAATTTCCACTAACATTTTGGACATCTGTACTTTTTTCTTGATTCTTATGCACATCTTAAGAACTACTTCTCCATTATTCTGGTTGATGGCATATGATGTTGAGTTTAGCATTGCATCTCATTGCCTAGAGTCTTATTTGATATGCTGGCATATGGTGCTGTCAATGGGCGGGGCTGGTCCATCTGACTTTCAGGCTTGACCTGCTTTGGACCGGGCTTGGGTTGAAATACCAGGCCCAAGGGCCAGACCCAGGCCTAAAATCTTTGAGCTTGTTTATTAATCGACCAGGGCTCTGGCTGTGTTTGGGAGCTCGTCAGCCCGACCCAAACCCAATCCAACCTGCCCTGTTTAAGGTTTCAAGAGCATTTTTGTCAATGTCATGCATAATTGGGCACACCTAACCAATGTTTTAAAATCTACGACATCGGCCGATATATCCCACGATATATCTTGTATCTCACCTGTGCGATATAAAATGCACAGGTAGTGCCGATATATCTCACATGTTTGATCCGGTGAGCATTTTCAATTTTCGATTCTTTTTTTGTTGAAATTGTGTTAAGTGTCAAATTGTTACAAATCCATTGGTTTTTCATGTTTTGCATGAAAAATCATGGAGTAGGAGCTTTGATTTCAATATCCATTGGTTCTTCATGCTCTTCGCATGTTTTTTTTTCGAAATTTTCCTTAAACCAGTTGTCAATTGAGGCTAATTTTGAAGTATTTAGGAGTATTTGATGAAATGATCATCACATACACTAATTTCGAAATTTGAGTTTAGGTGATCCGATTTGGGGAAATTTGGGAAAAATTCAAAAATTTCCCAATTTCTCCTAAATTGCTTGCAATGTTTGCACTCCAAACATGAAATCAAATATGTATGAGGGCTGATTTACTGATTTGTCAAGTCTTTGTCGATTTTTAGAAAATAAAAAACACTTTTTAATTAAAAATTAATAAATTATTAATTTTTTTCTTCGGAATTTTCCTTCAACTAGCTGTCAATTGAGACTAATTTCAAAGTATTTAGGAGTGTTTGATGAAATGATCATCGCATACACTCTAAATGTTATGCATTCAATTTGAATATAGTTGCATTAGTTCAGTCAGACAGTGCATAGCTTAGGATCCTATACAAAGGAAACCTATTATGTGCACTTTTTTTTAGATTGTTATCATTTAAAAGTGTGTATTAAAGTCTTTTTTAACAATCCCTGAAGTTACATTGAAAAATTCAACCATTTTCCCAATGTTTTTTCATGTTTTCCAAAAAGTGCGATAAATTGCCCAATACAATCGATATATCCCATGCGATAACCGATGTATATCTGTATCCCAAGGATGCGATACGTAATGTGATACCGATATTTCGGACACTACACCTAACAAACAGCCTAGACCTGGCACAAAAGGTGGCCAGGCTTGCGCTTGGGCCAAACTCAAACCTAGGCCAGGCTTCGTCCTGTCTGTTTTGGCTCTTTGCGAGCCCAGGCTGGACTCGGGCCTGGGTTTTACTTTGCAGGCCGGGCTTGGACAGACCTCGGCCTGGCCCAATGACAGCCCTGCTGGCAGAGTAAGACATGCCCTAAAGCATACACACAGAGACCCTTCCCATACATACATGCCCCTCAGTCCAAACTCTTCAAAACATGGGCCCCATTTTCGATGGACATGACATGGCGCCAAAAGTAGATTGATTAGATGATCCTAACCTCTGTTTTTGGTCATTTGTTTGTTGAATTTGGACCTTTGGCTATTTTCATTTTAACCGTCCATCAAATGGAGGAAAATCATTTTGTATACAGTAGATCCCGTGATTTGGATGGTGACCGAGAGTCATGCATGCAGTGTGTACAGTTGATGCATGCACCCATATGGATCATCATACTCGATTGAGAGTAATTCCCCTTAATTAAGTGCTTTCTTAATTCAACAATATCTCTGTAGTTAGCTTGTGTATTATTATTGCTATGTTGCTTCATGCTGTACAACTGTTATTTATGAGATGTGTTTCCTCCATATGAAATGAGCAGCTCCTGGAAGCAACAGCTAGAGCAGTTCAAGTAGTGCTAGATTTGGGAGAGTCCAGCTCAGCTGTCGCCGATGGCCTTTCAAACCTGCTAAAGGTAGCTTCCTTAGTCCTGCAATCTGGTCCAGCATTACAATGTCTAAGGCCTCTATTAATGTGATTTACCATACCCATGCATCCAGTGTCGCCTACCAGCTACCATCCGTTGCCTTTCTCATCCAAGTGCACATGTGCGTGCTCTAAGCATGTCAGTTCTTTGGGATATCTTGCATATCGGCTCCATCAAATCCAACCAAAAGAAAGAGGATGCAGAGCAAATCCATGGGCCACCTTACCAATGCTTAACCATAGGCACCATCAACTGGCGTTCCAACATTGAGAAGTGCTTAACATGGGAAGCCCACAGTCGGCGCGCAACCAGGATGACACTGGCATTCCTCGATGCCGCTGCCCGGGAACTGGGTTGCGACCTTTCCTTTTCTTGTCATGGGCCTCCACAATCCACCCATTTGAAATAGCACTGTTGCATATCAAGTCACATGGGGCCGTAGAACTTGAAGAATGTAGATAGGCCGAAGCAGCTGTTGAAGTCTTCTGTTCTTGTAGATACAATGAAGAACTCGCACTCCCATCATTCTAGATCTTTAAACAGGAAGAGCATGATATACAGTGGAAACTGGAGATTGGGCTGTGTCTGGTTTTTGACCCCTTTTTTTCTATTTTCTTATGTTGCTTATGCTATCTGTTGGTCTAATATACTTGAATGCTCCCCTATTAGAAATATGGAATGCAGGCTGCTTTGGTGCCTAAACCCTACAACATACATCAATAATATTTAATTGTCATTCTCAAGGTTTCGATGTTTTTTTTTTTTTGGCACATGTTTCAGCTCTCCCATTGTATCTATGGAAATTCAGAGTTTTTCCTTTAATCTGTTGGCTCCAGATTTAGATCTTTACTTCATGTAGCTATGCTTTCTAGAGTATTTTTTTTCCCCTTCTCATTTTCTTTACATTGCATTCCTTGCTTTCAATCTCATACATGAAATGAGAAATGCAGAGGCATGCCCTAGCTGCTCAACCTTTCACATAATGAATCCAGACCATTCATTTATATTGTCCCACCATATATGTGGTATGTCGAGAAAAATCACTTATAAAAAATTTCACCATTCATACAAATCCGTGTTGGAAAAAGCAGTCAAGTTTACAACACAACTTTGCATGAACCATAGGTCTAAAACTTGCTGAATCCACTTGAAACTCACCATTGACTCGAGCCGAGTACTGACCCTGTCAAGTGGGTTTTTAATAAAATCACCATTCACACAGAGTTAGAAACAGCAGGCAGTTTATAACAAATCCTTGTATGGACCATAGTTAAAACTCAGCGGCCAACTCACTAACCCTGTTAAGTGGTTTTTTAATAAAATTATCATTTCTATAAAGTTGAGTTGGAAGCAGCAATCAGTTTAGAACACAACTTTGTATGGACCATAGTTCCAACACAGCAGTGGCTCGAGCCTGGTCACTGGCCCTTTCAAGTGGGTTTTTAAATAAAATCACCATTCATACAAAGTTGAGTTAGAAACAGTAGTCAGATTTCAACAAAACTTCTAACTCAACTTTGTATGGACCGTATTTCTAAAACTCGTTGACTTGACTCAAAACTCATGAGTGACTGGAGCCAGCTCACCTGTCAAGTGGGTTGTTAATAAAGTCACCATTCATGCAAAGTTGAGTCAATCAGTTTAGAACACAACTTTGTATGGACCAAGAAACTCAACTTGAAACTCACTCAATGTGGACCGGGGCACTGGATCTGTCAAGTGGGTTTTGAATAAAATCACCATTCAATTTGAGTTGGTAAAATCAGTCAGTTTACAACACAACTGTATGTGGAGTATAGTTCTAAAAACAACTGAGTCAACTCGAAACTTGACAGTGACTGGGACTTTCAAGTGGGTTTTTAGATAAAATCTAAAAAGAGAAGGCTTGGGGATCGTCTTCTTATTCTTTAATATGTATATATGTAATTATTTTATATATTCCTTATTATTTCTGGAAGTTTTATTTATATTCATCGTCTATTGAGTTGATGAATACTGAGTTGGGTTTTTAAACTATGTCTTGGACCATGGAAATATCTGATTAATGTGATATTTTCCACCAGCCAGTAGGAGATCATTTCAGAGAGAATCCCTACGAGCAGTACCACAGGGGGCTTATGTGGGGCATTGGCTAGATGGGCCCCACCTGATGTACGTGATATCAACGCTGACATCAGATGTGTCACCCTACGTTAGGCCCAATGCCAAAAGCCAGGCCCGTCTGCTATTAAGGTGAGCCATATGATTGGGAACAATGTATAGGGAACGCCCATTCTCCAAACCATTTCCCTTGGTGTGGCCCGCCTGAATCATTGATGGGCCTGATTTTTCAGTCCTAGCCCTAACATGGGGTGACACATTTGATAGTCTATGTGGATGCCACATACACAACACAGTGGCCTCGAAAAAAAATAAAAATCAAGAATGGGCATTCATTTACAAAGGAAATAAGTGTATCAGAAGTTATGGTACAGCTATTGTGTTGCTGCTAACATGCTAGATTTGTAGGATGTCCATCCCTTAAAAAGGAAAGCAACTCCACGATGACAATTTAAGATGCTTCGAATCACTACCCAATCAAAACCATCAAGATAGTGGGACCCAACTTAGATGGTGTATAGACCAAAAATCATAATGATTTGATGATCAATAACCCTTGATTTGAAGATCCTTGCCCTTGATCCCAAAAGAAGAGGTAACCCAGGATGCATGGGCCCCACTAACACATGTTTAGCCCAATCCTTCTATCACCAACCATGCATTTCATTTCCATAGAAAGAGGAATTTGCTATTACCTTCATGCATTCCTCACTCATTTTATATTCTTTCAAGCTCAGCATATCTAAAGCTAAAAGATTTGGTGAATCCGGTGATATTTTTTAATTGCATTTTTTTAGAACATGTAACATAAATTCAAGGCTTTTAGAAGCTAATAAACATTTTTTTTAAAAAAATACATAATTAAGTAGAAATCATATAAATGGTGAGAGGCATAAGTAAAGCCATTTCGGTTAATGCCACTCGGCTCAAATCAAATATAAGAACTCATGGAAATACTCTCACAAACATCTATTGCATTTTTACATTGCACATAATATGAACACTGTGGATTCAAACATCTGATGCCCAATTATGAATTTAGATGTAAATGGATACAACTATAATTTTTAAAAATAATGAAGAAAGGGATATGATACAACTGAACACAGAGAAATTCTAAGGTATGAGTATCCATGCATTATCTATTACATGTAATGATAAGATGTTAAAATGGAATCTAGGCTAATAAATGTATAAAAATGAGCATTTAATTGAAAGAGATTATGAAAAATATCAAGCTTTCCATGAACTTCAGTGATATCATATCATTCCAAAACCCACAACTAATGTCATTGATCCTGTGGTAGTGAACGTAAGAAGTTTAAGAATAACATTAAAATGTAGAGGTCCAGTGGTAGACGTTCAATCCCCACTGTTGGATGAAGGGAAAAACAAATATCAAGATGATCCAAATTTTCTGTAACCACCAAGAAAGTTTCAATGGTAGGCATTTAATCCCTACTGTTTTCTATAGTGTTGTCCACTTGTGCTTGGGATTTGTCTCATTGTTTAGCTCGAGCCTTGGAATGCTCTTGTAAAATGGACGGATGGTTTGGATATAACACATACATTACGGTGGGGCTATAGAACTTGATGTTTTTTTTTAAGGTGTCTTAGGGACTTGAATCTTCACTTAGTGTAAACAAATTAAAGTTGAATCAAAATCCTTAGTAACTATGGTTTTAAACTGACTATTCTATATGATATAATTGAACATGTTACACACACATATATTTCAATTGTCATGTGTTCTAAAATTATAGCACATTAACGGCCTTGTGCTCCATCCTGAATTCATGAGTTCATGAAAATAGTCAAGACTCTCGAACATTAGGAAGCGACCCCACTTCCAATACTTATATAAGTGAGTCCTTATAAATGCCCCGGTAACTGTAACACCTTTGAACGGACTCATTAAGAGCAATAACTCATCCTCTTTTTTATTATTACAGATACTCAACACTATACATACATCCAGAAATGAGATAGATAAAAAATGTATAGTGCTGCTTCAAACACTTCCTGTGAGGTACTTAACACTTGGTGTGTGATGCACCATATAATCCTTTTGGGAAAATAAATGATTTTCTCTTTCCTTAATAAGTTTGTAGCATATATGTATTAGTCTAAGAATGAGGCATATCCAAAGCTCAAGTGGACCATATTGCGGGAAATAAAAGGGATTGAACGACTACTATTGAAACTTTCTCAGGGCCCAACATGATGTTCATTTGCCATTTAACCTATTTCATTGGATCACATATGGATCTACATGAAGGGAAAACAAAAATATCAGCTTTATCGGAGCCTTCTGTGGCCCCAAGAAGTTTTCAATGGTAAGCGTTCAATTCCTATTGTTTCCTCTAGTGTGGTCCACTTGACCTTTGTTTCTATTTCATTTTTATTCTCATGCCTTACAATGATCTCAAAAAATGGATAGATAGTGTGGATCTAACACATACATCATGGTGGGCCCACAAAGTTCCACAGCATCAGAACACGTTTGCCCTTTATCGGTGTCCTCTCTTCCCTAACCCTTTGGATGCAGACTGCTTAGCACTAATTTCCTGCAACAGGAAGCTAGGTGAGGTCGATTGGGATCACATTTGGGCTCTTTGATTTGCATGTTTGAGAATAGGTCCCAAGTCCAACCGGCTACATGTTTTGAAATAGGCATTTGGAAATTTTGATTTCCATGTTTGATCTTGGGTCTCAAGTCTAACTAGTTGCATGTTTTAATTTGCATTCTTGGACTCTTTGATTTTCATGTTTGAGCTTGGGTCTCACATGCAACTGTTTATGTTTTGATTTGCACTTTTGGTTTCTTTGATTTGCATTCATGAGATTAGGTTCCTGGAAGTTATGCGCTGGGTGGACAATTACATATAATCCACAAGGTTAGACTTGGGGCTTTTTAAGATTTTATTTAATGGCTACACCTTTTGAAGGTATAGTCCACTTAAGCTTTGGATTTGTCTCAGTTTTGTGCCCATGCTGTAAAATAATATAAAAAATTAAATGGTACAACGTCCATCAAGCATATATATTATGGTGATCCCACAAAGCATTTTCAGTGGCCACTTCACTTTGGGCAACCCAAGTAGGCAAATTCCACACCACATGCAATTTGTATCCTTCAATTCATGAAGCTGTGCTACAAGAAGCAGATTGTATACTATCCATTTTATCAACTTATTCCTGGGGCATGACTCCAAAATTGAAATATATTTAAAACTCAAGTGAACCACATTGATAATGATATCCAAAACTCAAGTCATCCACTTAGTTTCAATGTCGCGTAGACACAAAGGAGGGAAATTACGAATATCAGCTTGGTCCAAAATTATTTTTGAAAATTCCGTGTCAACAGTAGACATTCAATTCACACGGCTGTGGTATTCACTTGGGCTTTGTATATGTTTTAATTTTGGGCTCATTCCTTAGACTAAGCTAATAAAATGAATGGATAACATGGATAAGACACATGATGGTGGGCCCACATAGTTTTGAGCTAATAAAATGAATGGCTGACATGGATAAGATACATGATGGTGCCCCACAGAGTTTAGAGTACCAAGTTATTGCGCGAAATTGGATTGCGTACTGAGTTACTCGGTAAGCTCTCATCGTACTGAGTAAACTCAATTGGGCCCACCGTGAATGCATGTGGTTTATCCACACTGTCCATTCGTTTTTTCAGATCATTTCATCGGTTCAACTTAAAATTGATGCATATACAAATCTCAAGTGGACCATACCACTGGAAAAAGTGAAAATATCAATTTCAACCATTGAAAAATTTCTAAGGTTCCAAGTGACGTTTATATGTCATCCAACATGTTCATAACATAAAAAAGACATGGATGAATAGAAAACACAAATATCAGCTTGATCTAAAACTTTTATTGTTGCCAAGAAATTATCAACGGGAAATGTTCAATTCACATTATTTATGTTGGTGTGGTCCATTTGAGGTTTGGATATACTCCATATTTTAAAATATGTGTTAAAAGAGATGGACAGAGTGGATACAATGCATGAATGACACTGGGCCCGCCGAGTTTACTCACGAGAACTCTGCAGCTTAAAAACCAACCAACGGTCCGTATTTAAGTCAAGAACGTGAGATGCGCTGTGTGTCAACTGGCCTGATCTTCTAGGGCAGGATTAAGTGCGATATCCCTTTTGAACGGATCAGATCTATCTCAAATATATGATGATAGCAGATGTACCGCGAAGCTCCATCCAACCCACATGCGCAATCTGTCGAATATCATCTCCAACCCGATATAAGAACTCCACCAAAACCCTAATTTCACTTCCCTCTGCGTTCTTAGCGTTTTTGCAAGGAGGCTCCAGCGAAAGCTCCATCATCTCGGCGAAAAAATGGTTTTTCTTCCCTTCGAATCTCCTTCTCTGATTCTGCTGTTTTTCCTTTTGATTTTATTTTTCTTGCTAATATTCTGCTTTGTTTTTAATCGATTCTTAAAAACCTACAAACCCTTCTCTCATTCTCCGTTTTTTCCCATCTCGATCTGATTTTATTTCGTTTTTTATTTTTTTGTGGAATTGTTTTCAGTCTCTGATCGCGAACGAAGATTTCCAGCACATTCTTCGTGTTCTGAACACGAACGTCGATGGAAAGCAGAAGATCATGTTCGCTCTGACCTCCATCAAAGGTATCGGGAGGCGTTTCGCCAACATCGTATGCAAAAAGGCCGACGTCGACATGAACAAGAGGTTAGATTTCTGCTTTCTGGATTTTGGTACATTTGATCTTTGCTGCACTTCTGTTTCTGTCTGATTTGGTCTTTTCCGGTGATTGGATTTATTGATTTTTCATTCTGATTGATCCGTTCGATTTATTGATGGGATTCTGTAAAGTGGTATAACTCGATTCTCGGGCTGTAGGATTGTACTGCACATTTTGTATTTTCAGTTCGTATAAGTGGGACCCATTGCTCAGTGATCCAGGCCGTTGATGTAATGGCTTTGCTGTGGATGACCAATGCAATTAAGTCTTCCAGATTTAAAGATATTAGCTATGGAATATTTGGGCCTTAATGCACTGCGTATGGTATGAGGGAAGGTAGCTCTAAAAAGGGTACTTTTTCCAGATTGTACAGTGCGCTGAATGCTAAGTACCAAACCATGCGACTGGATAGATTGAATGCACCGTTTTTCTTTGTTGAATGTGAACTGTTTCTGTCTGTTGGTGTAATTTTTTCTCCTTAGGGGTCCTTTGGATGCCTGCAAATTTTGTAAGTGGTAGATGAATTGCAGGTAATTGAATTACAGTTAAATTGTTTACTGCATGCATGTCCTGTTTGGCTTTAAGCTGTAATCTGTTTACAGGTAAATAGTTAATTGTCTGGATAACCTGTAAATCGTTAAAGCTGTAATCTATTATAGCCAAATTTCAAAATTCTAGCTGTTAGGCTGAATTCAGTTGCAGGTAAATGAAATCAGTGCTTTTCAGCAGGTTTTCATTTACAGCTAAAGGTTGTAAATGTTTTACAGCTTGTAATTCATTGACTGTCATTTCTGAGCATCCAAACACTCCCTGTAAATCATTTACCTGCAATTGATGTGCCACTAGCCCAATTTACAGGCATCCATACGACTCCTAGCTGTGATTTTTTTTTTTTTTTGGCTACCTATTGAATGATCAGGATTTTTTCCTTGGGGGATTTTGGTGCACACTGCAAAGGCTGCTGCCAATGAGGCTAACAACAATGGTTTGGATCACTGAAACAAACTGAGTGACTAACTGCACTTTTCAAATTGATGTTGTTAATTCCACATGTTTTTGGGAAATGCGCACATCCACATGGGCACGTGTCGTAATGCGACATATGTGAAATCTGAGATTTCCATCAGGTGAGATACGCGGTTTAGTTCTTTTGGAGTAAAAATCATGCCATTTCACACCTCACGTGGGCCACAACATATCAAACAAATGAATGGGTAAAAAAATATAGTTGTCAATTTTGTTTATTGTGGCCAGTGCCCACTTGAAGAGTGTAATTGTCTGATTTTTTAGGCGGAAGTTCTCAGCGTTATTTACAACCTGATGTAATTATCATATCTCATATACGTTTCATATTCATGCGCTTGTATGTTTATATGTATGGCTCTACATATGGAACGAACAAACCTCTTATGAATTTAAGGAGAGAGCATTGTATTATGCACCTTTTCTTTTAATGGGTTTTATTTTTTATTTTTATTGTAATTCATCGCTTTTGTGTGATTTTGATGATCAAGTTTACTGCATGGCTTGATAAGTTGTTGGGTTTCAGCATTTTGGGAGATCTAGATTGCTTGGCTTGGACTATTGGACTAGCACTTTGTACAAGTGGGATCCACTTATCCGTGGTGCACATGGTGTTCCGTATCCGTTACAATATGCTCATAAAAGCCGATATGTATAGGTAACGGCCATGACCGTTACGCGATACGGGGGTGAAACGGGGTAGTTGATTTTTTGGGACCGTATTGGCCGTTACGGTGGCTGTAAAGGCCATTACGAGTAGAGGTGGGCATCAAGTTGAGTCGAGTTGAGGTGGGCCAAGCTCAGCTCGGCTTGTCCATGGTGTACTCGAGCTCGGCCTTGAGCTCAACATTGAAGCTTGGCTTGTTTGCCAAAGTTGTCGAGTCGAGTTCGAGTCGAGCTAGTGGTTCGAGCTCGTTCATATCATCATAAACAGAAATTTAAGTTTATTATCTTTCTTTTGTACTGATGGACATTATTGGACAATTAAAAATTAGTACAAGAGTATATAGGTATTTAATATATTTATTATAGGATAAGTAATCTAACAACTCAAACAATCTTCCTCAATAAGTTGGGGATTCTCTAGTCCATGGCATGGTTTGACAAATCATCCAAATCCAATACATGTCTCCCAAAACATACCAGGATCATCCTTGAACAATACATCTGTATCAACTCAATACAGAGGCAATACAGGACAATGACCCACATCTGTGGTGATGGATACATCCACCAAAACCGTTATGCAAATGATAGTCCACTGAGGATATTCAAAGGGGACCTAACCCAAAGTCCAACACATGAGACCCAACTTCAAACCAGGTTGGTGGTTTCCAATCCGAACCCAACTGGAGAACCTTAATAACCCAACCCCAAAATCAGGTTGGGTCAATAGGATTCAGATTGACCCAAACCCAAGCTACAACTTTAACCAATCAATCACATCAGGACAATAGATCTAATTTCCTCAAGTAATTAGATCACAAATAGCACTTCCAAGATCTAAAATAAATATCAAGAATCAGGCTGATATCAGTAAAGGGTTTTAGGGTCTTTATGAATTTAAGCAGCTTAGTGAATTCAAATCCCCACAATGGCAGAACTCAAGTTAGCAGAAAACATAAAGGGTTGTAGGAGAGAAAAGCAAAATCAATCACAGTTGAGCTTATTTATTACAACAATTTCATCTGTTCCAGATCAAAAGATCAAAGAAGGGGCGAGCATCAGCTGCCGTCACAACTTTCAATATCAACTAAAAAGTTAATTCCTAAATAGCCCTCAATTTTGCTGGAAATAGACTAGAAACCATCTAAAGTTAATTATTCTGAGGGGCATTTTCCTCAAAAGTCCTTTAAAGCACCATTAATAACGAGATGGAAGAAAGGAACTGGAGATTTTTGCAAAATACCTAACCACGCATTTTAGCATCATTCAATTAAAAAAATGTAAGGGGAGAGAGAGAGAGAGAGAGAGAGAGAGAGAGAGAGAGAGAGGTTACGTTAGAAAACACCACTATCGTTAGATTAAGAAGAAGAAGAAGAATATTAAGAAGAGGAAGAAATGGATTCTATAATTATATATATATATAAAATATTTAAAAAATTCTAAAAAACTTAAACCTATTCCTAATCGAGCCGAGTTTTGAGTCGAGTCGAGTTAAAGTGGCTCCTGCTCGAACTCAACTCGAGCTCCACTATTTAAGCTTGACTCGACCCGACTCAGCCATTCAAGCCGAGTCAATCCGAGCTGACTTGAGTTGAGTCGAGCTGACTCGACTCGTGAACAGCTCTAATTACGAGGCATAATGACCGTTACCCGTGTAACGGTCGAAAAACCACTACTTTTTTTTTTTTCTATTTAAATTCATTTCTCCTTTACAATGTTGTCGAATCGCATATGCGATCATGTGCGACTGCATATGCCTGTGCGCATATGTGATCGCACCATCGCATATGCGGTCGCACATTTTTTTTTATTATAACATTTTTCAAAAAATAAAAATCAGAAAAATTAGGGATAAATTAAGAAAAAAATGAATAAATTATTATGTCATTGGCCCTTGAAATACATTTAATTTAAGTAAAATAAAACCAGTTACATAATGAATTAAATATTAAGTCATCGTTCAAGTTAACATTTAACAAATATGAAATATCAACACTAAACATTCAACAGACACTACATATACATCAACAATCAACATCAACACACTTAGTAAATAAAATGAAGAAGTTATTTATTATTCATCTTATCATATTATACTATATACATTGATCTAGTTGCCATTGTGGCATATCACCACCAGGTCTACCACCACCACCACCACCACCATCATCATTATTATTCGAGTCATCTCCTTCTTCCACATACAGTCAGGGTATCCCAAATCAGTTACGATACGGCCCTATCGGCCGTTACGTAATGGTAACGGCGGTTACCATTACGCGATACGGGGTCGAAACGGGCACCTCCCCGATTTTGTGGGCATAACGGCCGTTATGGGCCATAATGGCCGTTACGTCCCGTAACGGCTGTTATGGCTAAAGAAAATAGGAAAAAAAAAAACGTACCTTTATTCTTTTTTCTTTCTTTTCTTCTTCTTCTCTTTCTTCTTCTTCTTCCTCTTCCTCTGGACTGCATTTGGCTGCGCCTTCTTCTCCCCCCCCCCCCCTCTTCTTTCCCTCCTTTTCTTTTCGGTTTCCCTCTTCTTTCCCTCTTTTTTCTTTTCGTATTGGAGAAGCGGATTTGCTGGTGTACCACACACTAGCTATATAGCTGCTGCAGGTATGTGTCATTCTAAGACAAGCGCTGACACTTCTCGAGCTCCGAGTTGTATGAACGGTTCAAAGGAGATCAAAGTTACATGGGCTCCACAATGATGTATTTATTATATCGACACCGTTCATCTATTTTTAGAGATCATTTTAGATCATTACCTAAAAAATGAATCATATCCAAAGATCGTCTTGACCACACCAAAAATAACACCGGAGATAATGATTTTCACCGTTAGACAATTCGTGGGGCCCGCCATAACATTTATTTTCCATCCAATCTGTTCGTAAGGTCAAAAAGACCTAAATGAAGAGGAAAAACAAATTTCATATTGATCCAATACTTCTGTGATCCCAAAAAGGGTTCCAACGGTAGACGTTCAATCCCCCACTGCTTTTTGTAGTGTGGTCCACTTGATAATTAGATCTGTATTATTTTTTGTGTCAAGCCTTAAGACGAGCTCATCAAATGAATGGACGGTTTAGATATAACACATACCTCATGATCAGACCCACAGGAATTACTGACGTCAAATGAATGGACTGGGTACGCAGCGCACTTTTATCGCACAAGTTCATAAATGGTACACGTGCCACGTGGGCCCCACCATGATATATGTATTTTATCCATGCCGTCCATCCATTTTGCCACATCATTTTAGGTCATGATCCAAAAAATTAGTAAGATCCAAATCTCAGGTGGACCACAACATAGGAAACAGTGGTTATAGAATGCTCACCATTAAAAATTTCTGAGAGTCGACTGTAATGTTTATTTTTCATCTAACCTGTTAATAGGGTTACACTGACGTGGATGAAGGGAAAACACACATGTCAGCTTGATCTAAAACTTTTGTAGCCCCCAATAAAATTTTAATGGTGGACGTTTAGTTATTGTTGTATCTTATGGTGCGGTCCACCTGAGCTTTGGATCTGCCTCATTTTTGGGCTCATGCCCTAAAATTATTTGGCAAAATGGATGGACGGTGTGGATAATACACATTCATCACGGGTGGGGTCCAAAAAACTTTGACACTCGTGTGCTACACTTCACAATCCGAGTCCTACCTAATTCGGGCCCTTAAAAAATTATACACAAGACATGTATTAACTTAAAATTTACCAATTAAATTATGGACTGTAATTGCTAACTCACAATGCCAAAATCAATTTGTTTGAATAGTTTTAATTGTTAATTTGTGGACACTTATTTTTTAAAATAGGGCCTTTTGATTTTTTTTCATGATTCACTATCCAATAAATGTCCACCAATTCATAAGTGGGATAATGCCAATAAATTGCATGAATTTGAGGCTGATTTGGGGCATGGATTGGTCCTCCAAGTTAGCCCCAAATTGGCAGCGCCATTTACTTGAGTTTAATTTCATTTTTCTAAAGAACTATTGGGAGAAATGATATCAAATTGTTAAGTATATCAATTAGATATTTAGAAAATTAAATATATGAATTTTGTAGTCAAATTCAGGTTATCTGGTTCATAAATTCATCAGACAGTCCGATACAGCTTCTCACCAAAGAGTGGACCGTTACACCACCATAAACTTGTTCCAATTTATAAATGAATGCATATTTGGAATGCTTAGAATATTCCGGAATTAATCCATATTTTTTTTTATTTTTTTTGGCAAAAAAAATTGCACCGTTACGGGCCGTTACACCCCCGTATTGCCGTTACACTCCCGTATCCGTATCGGTATCGGAGGGCACCATTACGCCAACTGATACCGATACGGGATACTTTGCATAAACTTCTTCCGTTTCTTCATCATATGTATGTACTAATACTTCATCAACATCCAATGGTGGATGATCTTCAACTTGATCATCATTATCACCATCTCTTTCTTCCATCTCCTCAATCTCTTCAACGGGTTGATGGCTACTACTTGCCCCTCGGCTCTCCCCCATCCTTCGCCTTCGAGTGGTATTACCTTCATCAGGTGTCGATCCGTATGCGGCATCTTCAACTTGTGCCCATGTCAATTCCTCTCTAGCAAATACTGGGTCCTCTGTTTCTATGAGTCACTCGTTATTTGCATCCAACTCATCTAAGCAGATAGGGTCAAAGAAACTAGGCTTTTCTTTTCTAGTTTGGAATCGTTCTCGCAATTTTTAATTATATTGAACGAAAACCAAGTTGAGTTTTTTGCTCAAGGCGATTCCTTTTCTTGGTGTGAATCTGTAAGAAAGAAAACGCATTTGACATTAGCTATTTAGCTTATTAACTTAGCTTAGGCCTTACACTAAAAAATTAAAGTTTACAATTATTAAACAGTCTAAACTTACTGCCTCGAACGTGCTCCAATTGCGCTCGCAACCACTGGCAGAACACGTGAGTCTAAGAATCCTCGTAGCCAGCTTCTTTAGAGCTGGATCCTTCCTGTTCGGGTCCACTCCATAGGCAGCCCGCCAATCAGTTGAGAAAAACAGTTTAAGTAGGTTAGAGACACTTGACTTTGTAGAAAAACTATTTGTAAGATACTAAGAGTCTTAGATTGACATTCATAGAAGTCAAGTACTTACTGGGTAATTTCATTGTCCGATGCCTTATTACGATATTTCTTGAGAATATCCCCTCGCTTTTTGTGTAGAAGTCTAGCAAAGTTGAGATCTCGTCCTGTTCTTCTCTATCTGGAATCATTTATTCCAAGACATCAATAAATCCAACCATATACATAGCAAGTGCTTCTGTTGGATCAGCAAAAATGAATAAACGGGTTGGGTTAAGGATGTAAGCAACCGAATACAATGGAGATGACATTTGGCTGCCCCATCTTTTATCTATAATATCTAAAATTTACTTTTAATCACGGTCTCTATAGTTAAAATGGTCCATGATCTTATTTTTCGCCCTCTCCATCGCTTCATATATGTAGCCCATTGCAGGCTTCTCATCCTCGTCCACCAATCGCAACACGGTGATTAAGGGCACAGATGCTCTTAGTGCCTTTACCACTTGTGTTTCAAAACTTTGAGAAATGATTGTTTATTGAACCTGTTTCCCTTCAGCCTTCTTTGACCAAGGCCCACTTGTAAAATCGGTCGACATTACAAAGCTTCTAAGTTCTGATTTCTTTGCATGTAATCTTTGTAGTGTTAAAAAGGCTGTAGCGAATCGAGTGACTGCTGGACGTAACAAGTTACCGTCAACGTGTTTTCTCATTCGACTGAGAAGAAGGGCATGTTTGTACATAACGACCGTGATTCTTTTAGGCCTAGCAATCACATTTATAAATAATCTACCTATATCTTCTAACATAAGATCAACACAATGGGTTGCACAGGGGGTCTAAAATAAACGACGCCTCTTCTCTATAAAAAGACGATCGACCATTATATACGAGGCTGCGTTATCTATAATTACTTGTATAATATATTCCTCATCTATTTCTTCAACTACACTATCTAGTAAGTTAAACAAATATTCTCCTGTGTGTGAATGGCCCGACGCATCCATAAACTTCAAGAACATTGTCCCAGCTGGACAATTTACTAAAAAGTTAACGAGAGACTGACCGGATCTATCGGTCCATTTATCAGCTATTAGTGAACACCCATATGTTTTCCAGGATTCTTTATATTCAGTTATGAATGATCGTGTATATTCAACTTCCGTTTTTAGGCATGTCTCTCTCATTTCATGATATGAAGGGGGTTTAAGCCCAGGTCCAAATTGACGTATAGCCTCAACCATTACTTTGAAGTTTCTCGATTTAACGGTGTTGAAAGCAAATGACGGTTTGGTAAAACCACTTAGCAATATATTGAATAATAGTTTTGTCTTTTTGTTTATATCGGTTCTTTAAAGTTGTTTGAGCCGGTCCTTTCCCTCTACCCATTTGGTTGATCACATCCTCGGGGTGTGGTTTACACCATCTATTCATGGGCCCATGCGTTCGAGGTCTTTTCGAGGCTTGTGGTTGTTGTGGTCTAGACCGACCTGTCGAAGTAGGGGGAGTGAGACTAGCTTCATCTACATTAATTACGCTTATATTTTTATACGCGTCTTGTTCCAAATATTCCTCTTGACGCAGGGCACCATCGCATCTCTTTTTTGACCGTTTTTCTATATACTCCATGATCTCCCTTTGGATTTCTGAAGTAATTTTGTCGCATGCCTTTTCATTTGACCCTGATAAATGTGCAAGGTTTTGCTTGTGCCTTGCAATGTCATCGAAACCCACATAACTCCTGAGTCTTATCCGAAACACTGCGATAATACCCATACTTCTAACCCGGGTCATTTGACTTGGGTTTCAAAGAGGAGAATTGAAAAGAAGACATTATGTTGGTGCCTTGGTGGTGTGTGTGTATTGATTACTAGTATAAAAAGTAAACTAAAGACTAAAGACTTGAGAGATGAGAGAGACTAAAGAGATGGGGGGGGGGGGGGAGTTACACACACACACTTGCACTAGTAGGGACTAGAAAGGGAGAGGGAAAAGAAAAGGAGAGAGAGAGAGAGAGAGTTGCACTTTACACTTACAACTACAAGTTACACTTGTAGAGTTGTAGTAAAAGAGGGGGGGAGAGAGAGAGATTTACACACAAACACAACAATTACAAATTTACCAAAAAAAAATATTTCTTCACTTCTTAGTCTTGTCTTCACTTTTGCCTTGGCCCTTGAGTCTTGAGTCTTGAATAGTGGAATATTGTAGACTTGTAAGTTGCAACAAGTTATGTTGTACACTTGTAAACTTGTAAACTTGTAACTTGTTAGTAACTTGTAAGACAAAGTAACAAACTAAAAAAAGAAATTGTTAGAACTTAGAAGTTAGAAACTTAGAATGACGAGAATATGAGATCAGAAAGAGAGATAAAAACTAGAAAGAGAGAAGAGATTAAAAGTAGAAACTAGAATATGAGATAAGAAAGAAAGATACAAAGAATCTAAGAGAGATAGAAATTAGAAAGGAAGATAGATACAAGAAAGAGAGGTAGAAACTAGAAAGGAAGATAGATACAAGAAAGAGAGATAGAAACTAGAAAGAGATAGAAAGAGAGTTGTGTGAATATGAATGAATTTATGATCTTTAATTACTTATAACTTGAAAAAATTAGAAACTACAAAGAGAGTTTAATGGATGGAGCTTGGTTGTCTTGCTCTTGAATCTTGAATCCTTGTAGATGTACCTGTCTCTTCCCTTGATTGAAACTTCAATCTTGAAAGAAATATGGATGGAGGAGTGGAGCTTGGGGCTTGAAATTATATAAGGGAATGTAAAGACTAAAGAGAGCACAATAGAGATATAGAGAGAGTTTGAGCTTTGAGTGCATGTAGGAGTGCTTAGAATCCCTTTTTATAAAAGAAAAATCGAGATTAAAAAAAAAAAATCCAACTATCAGAAAACGGTCAGATTTCTGACTGTTGGCCAATATGCGATTGCATATGCTGTATGCGATCGCATACATCGCATATGCGATCGCATATGTGCAAGGATCATATATGCCACTGTTGCATATGCGATCCTGGCATAAGTATGCGCATATGCGAATGTGCGATCGCACATGACAACACTGCTCCGTAAAAAAAAAAAAACTTTTCTCATACTTATGCCAAGATCACATATGCGACAGTGGCATATTTGATCCCTGCACATGCGATTGCATATGTGATCCTGGCATAAGTATGCGAATGTGCGATCGCACATGACAACACTGCTTTAAAAAAAATACTTTTCTCATTCCAAAAACTCTCTTAGATCATTTTACAATAGATTCCAACCACTCTTGCTATAGTTTTTAATTAAAATCGTAAATTGAAGTGATTTGAGTGAATAGAAGCTCCGATGGCCTTTTTTTTTCAAAAATTTGAAAAAGTAGTATTTATGCTTCCTTTTTTTTTTTTTTTTTTCCCTTTTTCTAGTTTTAATTCTTGATTGTAATGTGTAAACATTAGATACATATAATCATGTTCATAAATTCACTAGATAGCCCGATACAACACTCTGGATTGTTACACTACCATAAACATGTTCAAAATAAAAAAATAATATATATTTGGAATATTTGCATTATTCTTGATTTTCTACATATTTTTTTAGAATTTTTTGGGCAAAAGAAAATTTTCAACCCTTACAGTAGTTGTAACAATCTTTACGCTCCTATATCGGCTGTTACAACTGATACCTAATGCAGGGGCATTTTCACATCGGGCTTGAGTGGGGTTGCCTGTGGGATGCAGGGGTACACTCGAGGTGGGCGGCCCGTGTGAGGCGGGTGGCTCGTGAGAGGCTGGCCCCACCTGTGTGAGGCGGTACCCATGTGATTTAGGGCCCACGAGGGGGGTTCGGCCGAGGTCCTAACCCATGAGATGTGTGGCTTGGGCTATGAGATAAAGGGATTGATTCGCCATGCTCTAGCAGTTCGAGCTTTTAGAGCATGTGGTTAATTGTCCTACATCAAATTGGTATCAGAGCGGGGGGTCTCGTGTTCGAGACTCCTCACCGGAGCTGATCAGTGCAGGGGCATTTTCACACCAGGCTCGAGTGGGGTTGGTTGTGGGATGTAGGGGCACACTCGGGGTGGGTGGCCCGTGTGAGGTGGGTGGCTCATGTGAGGCGGTACCCATGTGATTTGGGGCCCACGAGGGAGGTTCGGCCGAGGTCCTAACCCATGAGTTGTGGAGCTTAGGCTATGAGATTAAAAAAAAGAAGGATTGATTCACCATGCTCCAATAGTTCGAGCTTTTAGAGTAAGTGGTTAATTGTCCTGCATCAATACCCGTATCGTTAATGGTGGTGATCATTATGGCCACCGTTACCGATACGGAATACTAATGCAGTCATAAGTTACCTTGTCTCTTGGTTTGCATGAGTTTGGCATTACCTTGTCACATTTGTGTGATTTAATATTTTCATTTCATAAAGGTTTTCTGATACATGTTGGGATAATGTTTGGATGATGACGATGAAAGGTTTTCTAATCAAATCTATGGTGCGTTAGACATACGTGTTGAGAAAAAGAGAGGTCTTATAAAGAAGCTTATGTGCAGAGACTTGCTCCTTTCTGCTGTGCCACTAGTTATCCAGATTATTCATCCAATAGGTCCTGTTGTCGATGCCTTGATGGATCTCTGCCAATCAGAGATCCTCACCATCTCTGTACACATGTTAGTTAGAAACAAGGGTCCTGATTTCAGTACATTTAATGGACAATGAGCATGTCTGATCAGTGGGATTCTTACCATGCTGGCCTTTAATTGGTTCCTACCAGATGGACAGTCTGGATCACCATGTGATGGGGCAGAAAGGGGCAAGGATTATGTTTGAGCAACCATAGTACACTAGCAAATCTTGGGTGCTGTATGATTGAAAGCATGGAAGAATTTTTTTCTTAGCTTTGCCATTTCGTTTTAAGTTTCAAAATTCCTTTATGTTTGTCAAATTTTGCAGTATCAACATTCTTTTTTATATCATTGACCACTAAGTTTTTCTTTGCTTACACTTTGTTCCTTGTCTAGTTGTACATGAACTGGTTTGTCTGTATGAGTTCAATAAATCATTCTTGCACTGGATGAATAGATCAAAAAGATTTTCATAAAACAGAAATATAAATATAGATTATTCATCTTTTTGGTTGTAATGGATGGCTGATTTTGCGAAACAAAACACATCTGATGGTCAGATGATCCCAGCCATCTGATTTTTTTGCCTGCAAATAGCTGTTTACTATAATTCAGGGTTAATGGTCCATGGGCAATTAGGAAAAGGCCAAGCTGGATATATATATTTTTAAATTATATGGTAGTGATCTTTTGTTTTATTTTCCATCCATCATGGGGCCCATCGGATAATCAATCTGGATGACTGAAACGTGTTCCCTACCAGCATGGATATTGGTCTGAGTGTGCCTTAATTCAAGCCTTTAATTCTCCTGTAAATGTGCCCTGTTTGATTCATGTTTCCCACTGGGGTTTGTGTGGTTCCTCCCTGCATGGAATTGTTTTTCGTTTTTTTTTTTTCTTCCATTTATTGAGTCTTGATCTTTTAGGTTTTATGGATATTAGGGATTGCCTTATGTTAATTGTCTGCTTTATTTGATACACTCATGCCATGGTTTCCTGTAATCTTTCAAAAATGGAATCATCGTTTCCTGTTTATGGGTCTGAATGTTTATGTTCTATATCGGTATTGCAATCTGTTTCATTTTCTGGTATTATTTTATTTTTAATTAATTGTTGTATGTCGTTTTCCATTATGTGATATTTTAGGCTTGTTCTGGTTGTTGGATCTTTTTATTTATTTATTATTTTTAAATAGACATTTTGGTCTTGTTTTGTTAGGGCTGGTGAATTATCTGCGGCAGAACTGGAGAACCTCATGGTGATTGTTGCCAACCCCCGCCAGTTCAGAATTCCAGACTGGTTTTTGAACAGGAAGAAGGATTACAAGGATGGGAGGTATTCTCAGGTTGTCTCAAATGCACTGGATATGAAGTTGAGAGATGATTTGGAGCGACTGAAGAAGATCAGGTAACTATTTTTTTAAACCTACCTTTCAAAGTTAAAAATAAAAAATAAAAAATTTAATACTGTTGGTTCAGTCATTTGTATCGTTGGTTTATATATAGGATTCAGTAATCACCATCTATTCTTTTCTGCCTTTTCCTCTTCTTGTTCTGTTCGGTAATATCTGAGCTTCCAGTTTAGCTTGTCGTGTTCTTTATTGGCCTTGTAGAATGAGGCAGACAGTGAAGGATTCAGTAATCACCATCTATTCTTTATCTGCCTTCACTTCTCTTTAGCTGTTAAGGATGTACACAATGAAGGGATGCACCAGATGATGAGAATTTGCCCATTCAGGGTTGCTTATATGTGACCTTGTTTAGCTAGAGGAAAGCACGCATGTATAGTCTTGTTGTAGCTTCTTGCGTTAACAGAATAGATCTATAATTAAAACTAGCCTTCCATACAGTAACAGCTTGCATTAATGGATGTAAATATGAAGGTGTCAAAACAAGCTTATTTGCATGTTTAAATATGTTATGCCAAGCTAGTGGAAGTGGAAAACCAAATGGCATGTGACTATGATTCCCATTTAAGAGCGACCAGGAATAGATGGAAACAAAATGGCATGTGTGACAGTCTGGGGGATCATCTCAAGTTAAATTGATTACAGATTGATCAATTAAATGGAACCCATTCCAATTTCATGTCTGTTAACCCTGTGATTCAGGAAGCAGTATGAATCAATTCCAGAAAGTTTGGACACATACGGCTATAGATATCCTATCTGATACTTCAATGCCATTATAAATTCTTGGAGAATAAAAAATAACAATTAGCACCTGAGTATCGTAGGCCTAGTATGATAAGACACTGTTTAAATGGTACTGCGGTATTCTGTATTTGCACTACAAGCACATGCAGATACAGGCATCCGAGTATTGTAGGTGACCAGGTTCATTTACTGTGTCATCATCAGTTATGATCTTTATCAATAGAATATTATAGTGGTATGCTAAGCATATATGAAGTATTGAGTACCACTATCATATTTTGTTGATAAAGGTAGTGATACCTGATGATGAATTGGGCATTGGATGCGAATTGTCCATCATACGGTGCCCACCTCTAAGATGTACCGTCCATTGTGTAGGGCCCAACTTCAAAGTGGGCCGTCCATCTTGCAGGATCTTCATTGGATGTGGGTCATTCATCGACAGGGTCTGACCTTCGGTGTGGACTGTCCATTATGTGGGGCCCACCTTGATGTCAGTCATCCATCATGCCGGGCAACCTTTGATATGGAAAATAGAAAGCAAGGGAAAGATTTAGTTATCAGTAGGTGATTTTGGAAGTGAATTGTGTACTAACTCAGTATGCTAAGTTTACTGAGTAAACTCTGTGGGGTCCACTGTAATTTATGTATTTTATCCACTCCGTTCATCCATTTAACAGATAATTTTAGGGCTTGAGCCCAAAAATGAAGTATATCCAAAGCTCAAGTGGACCTCACCACGGGAAACAGTGTGAATTGAAATTCTACCGTTGAAAAATTCCCGGGGACCACCAGTTTTGGATCAGGCTGTTATTTGTGTTTTCCCTTCATCCATGTCTGTGTGATCTTATGAACAGGTTGGATGACAAATAATCATCACTGTGGGCCCTAGCAAGGTTTCAACGCTGAAGTCATTATTCCCACTATTTCCTGTGGTTTGGTCTACTCGAGCTTTGGATATGCTTTAATTTTAGTCTCAACCACTAAAATGAGCTGGAAAACTCGATGAACGGCGTGGTTAAACCACATACATTCACGTTGGGCCCAACTGAGTTTGCTCAGTGCAATAAAAGCGTACTGAGTAACTTAGTATGCAATCCAATTTCAATGTTAACAACCTTTTACTTGTTATGTTGAAAAAAAAAAAAAGCTTTTGCATGTTTACTTGTTTGAAAAAAGTATTTAGATAATGGTCCTCAAATTTGATACTTTTTTCAATAAAAATCTGAGTTGCACCATCCATCACTGAGGCTTTCAGTGTCCATGGGCCCTGCTTTCATTGTAGCCTGTGCATGGTTTTCTGATCAAGCCCATCAACGTAATGATTCCAAAATTTCCATAGTGTGGCATCATTTCACTCTACTCTCTTGGTGTGAAGAAAATTTTCACATGTGGCCTTCCTTATCCAACATTCATTTTCTAGATATCAGGAGCTGGTGGGAAGCTCCCTGCTCAATCTGTGTGGTATGCCCCGGCCACACTTTCTGTGGGCAGTGTCCGTACCCCTCACTCAGATAGGGTGGGGTAGGGGAATGCGAATGGAGTTCTTCTTCTTCCTCCCTTTTTTTCTTTCTCATCCTCTTCTTCTCCCTCATCCTCTTCCTGCCCTTCCTCCTTTTCCTCCCCTACCTCCCCGTCCTCTTTCTTCATCTTCTTCTTTCTCTTCTTCCTCATCTTCTGCTTACAACTCTTTATTCTCCTCTTCTTTTTCCTCATCCTCCGCACTCTTCCTCTTTCCCCACTCGTCTTTTCCCCTTCCTCTTTGTTCTGCCTCCTCTACCTTCTTTTCACAATAGGTCATGCATCAAGGTCACTTCTTTCTTTCTTCCGAAAAGGACTTTCGGGTCTTTCTTTCATTTTAAAACCCTATAAGGTTTCAAAAACCACCCAATTCCATGGCCGGACCATTTGATCCAGATGAACTGGGGTGGTGGGCTTCAAATTTGGAGACTGCATTTTCCTGCCATTTTGGTTGGGATGTTTAATTTTAAATTCATTAATCAAGTTAAATATTTTCTTCGCCCCTCATTCGGATCAAGATATTGAAGTTCTCAGAGGGGAAAGGACTAGATATGGAACTGATCTTCATGCATCCCGCTGTCCAAGAATTTTGGATGCTGTACGTCATTGTCTTGGGGTAATCATGGCACTCTTTGTCAAGAGAGGGAAGGCATAAGAAGAAAAAAAGAATGGAATATGAAAAATAAAGAAGATAATTCTATTGGACGTTTGAAATGCAAAGAAAATGATAAGATCCCAATAAATATTAAATAGCCACGTCCGTATTAGTTAGCTGTTAAGTGTAGTGGAGGTTGTCAGTCTCTATTGCATGGGCTTCTGGATCTGCCTGGCTCTGTGTAACCGAAGCATTTTTTGTGAACTGCCATCGTTTATAGCCTTCTCCCTGCAATTTGTTGTTGGCTTTTTAAAGTATGATTG
The DNA here is from genome assembly GCF_029962835.1 of Magnolia sinica. Taxonomy (NCBI): domain Eukaryota; kingdom Viridiplantae; phylum Streptophyta; class Magnoliopsida; order Magnoliales; family Magnoliaceae; genus Magnolia; species Magnolia sinica. The sequence goes on along the minus strand of NC_080573.1, from coordinate 112,201,150 downwards.
AAACTGGCCATGGCAGACACTCACATTGATAATACTTGTTGGTCCAATCCAGTATTAGTCCCATCCCAACCATTAGTGTACCCAAGAGGACAAGTGAGCAAAGTAGGCTCATTGTGAGTCATGCAGTATTGAGATGCATATTGGTAGAGGCTAACTCAGCAGATTATATGCAAGGGGTGGTGTTTCTAGGTTAAAACTTTATGCTGTTCCATATATTAATTGCCTGATGGGTTTTTGTTTTTCTTTCCTCTTGTTTCATTATTATTTTGAATGAAAACTCATCTTTGGTTACAAAAATAGAAAAGCTGCTTTGCTACCCCCCCCCCCCCCCCCACCCCCCACAAAAAAAAAAAAAAACCGAAGTATTTATTATCTCAAATAGTATGTATATCTTTGTTACAAAGGCACAACCAGTCCATTCCTTGTTGTGCGAAAAATCTCATGGTAGTCATTGCTGTATGCATCACTCTCAGGATTCATGTGATTTAATGTTGTGGTGTATCTCTGCTTTTGCAGGAACCATCGTGGTCTGAGGCACTACTGGGGTCTCCGTGTTCGTGGTCAGCACACCAAAACAACAGGCCGCAGAGGAAAGACTGTTGGTGTCTCCAAGAAGCGTTGAGTGCTTTTTATTCTCATCTTTTTTCAATCAACCATGTTAGATTGGCCTGGTGAGTTGTATTTTGAGTTTTAGAACTGTTTAGTGGTCGTTCCTTCCTGTTTTTGTTTTACAGCCCAGTCTGAGCTGGGTTCTAGTTTTTGCAATATTTGGATCTTTTGACTGAATTTATTTTTCCCTATGGGCCCAAGTTATTAGCGGATTATGATAGGTGAAAATCGAAAGTTAAGAAGTAGTATTTCGGATTTGCAAGTGGCTCGATGGTACTCATGGTACTCCTCAGGTTTATGATGTTTGAAATTGTTCTATTCATATCATTATGATGTATTGTCTTTTGTTTATCTACTGATTGAAATTGCTGGAATGGCAACCCTCTAATCGTCTGGCCACAATGAGATTACATCAATCTGATGTAATCTGAAAAATATAGCACGATACCTGGCCAATGGTCCTCCATCCTAGGACCTATCCTCTAGGGTCAAGCGGGTAGGATATTGCAATATCCCGTATACATATCAGGCTTCGATTTCTGATATCCGAATCTGACCCATATCTCACTTCTATATCAATTACCGAAAAACAAATCAGATGTCCAGATGAGATGTACCACTGCCGTGATTTATGCTTGGGAATTGACTGATCTTGAATTACCATACGGCCACTTAAGGGAAATGAAAATATCAATTCTGGCCATTCTTAGTAGTAAAGATAATTGAACTTGCCTAGTTGATGCTAGTTTCGGCTTGTGTTCAGGAAAGATATTTTGGTAAGATTTTGCTATTCTCACGGTTACATTGAAATGAAATGTCATTGTAATCTTTCTGTCCCCGAAGCATGGAGGTGATTGGGAATTCACTGAAAATTCCTCCAAATTCCTGATTTACAAGATAGGAAAAGTAAAGATACATTGGATGGTTGTGTATCCATATTTACCAGTGGAAAAAGCCAAATGCATTTATGGATGAAGCAAAATGCACTTATGGGAAGGTTATTTTTGGGTGCAGAGTGATGTGGACTGCCCATCATGTGGAGCCCACCTTTAATTTCCATCCCTTATAAATCACTTTGATTGGATGATCCTAACAGTCAGATTGGTGATTTGGATAAGTGTACCATCCACCAGGTGGGCCCACCTTTGATTGCCCCATCTCATTCTCATTCATCATCGGAAAATTTATATCACATTCCATGTGAGGCCCAATTTTGATTGGCCATCTCTCGTAATCACTTTATTAATACAACCACCCCTTACATTGCATCGTGTCTCTTCATTTGTAAGTGGTCATTTACATGGAAAAATGGGTAGGTGTGAAAATGCTTCGGTGAGGAATGTAAATCAGAATTTGCCTAATTTACTCGGAAATTATTGTTCTTAAAAGAAAATTGGACTCTGGTCATTTCCTCACCTGTTGTAGTGTTAGTCGACTGTCATGAGGTTTATATATCGTCAATGACTTGAATGGGATGGCAAAAAAAATCTTAATTTGTACTTTTTGGCAAGTGTCTATGAGAAAGGACATGCGCATCTTTGAGCATTCGTCGAGATAAGAGATCAAGGTTTTGGGTGGTCCATGACAATGTTAATATTAATATTGACAATTTTTTAAACCTCTTTAGAAAGAAATTAGTAAATTTAATTGTAATTCTTATGGTTGGTTGTTTAATCTTGAATTGACAAATCCAATTATATACGTTGTAATCTCTCATTCGAGCCTAAGAGCATTTTAAGTGATCTTAGGATTTGCTCAATCCAACTGCTATTCAAGACTCAGAAAAAAAGGTGTAGAATTCGAGATTTGAGTATTTTTGTTCCCATATTGCTCAACCGAGCACAACAGGCATTAATCTTCAGTACCCGTCGGTTCTTCAGTGGCTGGTTAACTGCTATAAAACAAAGGTTTGGTTCGATGGAGCATTAGAAATTCCTGGGGCTGTTTGGTTGTAGCGAAAGTTTATTACGTTTGGGCTAATCTGGGATAGATTGTCCTGAATTGCCTATAGTAACATTCTATATGTCAAGCACTCAGTTCTAGTTGTCCAGCACTCTGCATAAGAAGGAACATTCCGCACGTGTCCCTTGTGAGCTGCTTATATATTGATCTTGGCACATGTGAGAAGTCTTAATACTGCATGTGCAGGTTACGTGGTTATGACCATGTGTACTGTACTCCATCTGTCAGCTAATTTGGGACATGGAATGGTGGAATGATTGGTATCTCGTGTAGCACTATTTTGGCTTGGTCACATTGATTGACACAGCTGCACGTGTGTGGATGCTTAGAGAGACATGGATGGGCACACGTGCAGAACATTTGGCACATCCAGTGTGTTTGTATATGAAATATATGTTCTTGAACGCAGTGTGTGGGAGATCTTTGAGGCAGTAGGTTACTTGACAAACGACATTTATCACTACACATGCAGTGCATGTATATAAAAATACAGACTATGGTTCAATATGATGAATTAATATAGATGATGACATATTCTCCCAAGTGTGAGAATAGTCTATGTCACCTTTTGGATGGGAAGCTCACCAATGGTGTGTCGATGTGGCAAAGTTTCGTGGGTGCCACCATGATGTATACGTTGTATTCATGATGTTCATTCATTTTGCAAGATCATTTTAAAACTTGAGTATAAACCTCAAATTGACCACACCACAAAAAGCAACCGGGTTTCAACGTCAATTATTGAAATCTTCCTAGAGCTAGAGAAATTGTGTTTTCCTGAGCCAGAGAAGTTTTGGATCAAGCTGATATTTGTGTTTTCATTACATCCAGGTATGTGTGACCTTATTAATAGGTTCAATGACAAATAAACCTCATGGGGCTCTAGGATGGTTTCAACCATGGGTGTCATTATCTCCGCTGCTTTTTGTGGTGTGATTTGCTTTAGGTTTGAATCTGTCTCATTTTTTTAAGTTGGGTTGTTTGGCAGCTTTAAGAATTTAGGATTTCGATCCCAAGGGGAATTGGTATAGAAAATTCTGAAATTTTCTCCTTTTCAATTCCAAGACAGATCCTTGGTTTCTCAAAATCCTTGATTTTAAAAGCAATTTTATCACTCCAATGGTACGCAGAAGCAATGGTGTCACTTGCTACTGAAGTGCATGTAACATTCACGCCGACCATCATCGGTTGCGTTACCATCCAACCTTCCAAAATGTTTCCCTTAGTATAGCCCACCCAAATCACAGATGGGCTTGATTTTTTTAGCCTAAGGCCTAAATAAAGGTGACACATCTGACGGTGGTAGTGAATTTCATATAGAACATCACAGTGAGCCCCATAAAATTTAGAGGATTGGTGTCCAAAATATACCACAAAATAATTTCAGAAATCCCAAGAGTCAAGGTTCAGCTCCCAAACATAAATTTTAAAATCTAAGGATTTTCAAAGTCCATGCTAAGAAATACAACTGAAAATTCAAGATTTTGATTCAAGATTCAAAATCCAAGACTTCCAACTCCATCCTCCCAAACAAGTATAAAAGTGTCATCTACCTGTCTCTCCATGGTCAGGCGCGGCGCACTCATGTGAGATCCAAGCCCTTCATTTGGTAGACTCCACTACGTAGATGCCCAATCCCAAAAAATAAGTCAAGTTTATTCATAAAACAAGCCACAATTGACACCTTATTAGTAATATAATAATAATTTTAAAAAAATGGCTTAGAAAGCTTTGCTGATTTATTTTACCATGAATTATTGTCCTAAATTAATAAATTTAAAATTTGAAATTCCTGATTTTCACTTAAGGGCATCTCATCGTGGGTCCCATCTGATGGACGGCTTTGATCTAGCACACATATTCTCGGTTGGCAAATGGGATGGCCTGTAGATGGGATCTTATGTACACGCGCGTTGAGTTAGAAAGGCTCCAAAGAAACGTTGGGAGTACGTGGGAACACACGTAGATGTGATGATGGGGTTGAGAAAACCTTGTGGATTTTACATTTCTCCAGCAAAATGATGGCTAACTATCATTATTGGTAATATCAGTGCATATGTTTCAGTGATCTACACCTTTGATCTGATTCTGCTCCGCAGATTAGAAGATCCTACCCGTCCAATCTTTGTGAACTTTTTCATTGATTGTTGGGCCATTGCTATATGCACTTATTAACCGTCAATCTCAATTCTCTCAACGATCTTGATCATCTAAATATGGCCCAGCTGAACACATTAAATGGACGAGGATACCATACATAGCCTCTACTGAGGATCATATGCTTCTTTCCCAACCCAACCATATCGTCCTTATTCAGAGTTAGTGCGGCACGTGGGACCCACCATCAGCCAGGTGCACGTGGCAGAGAGGAAAAAAGCTAATTGGCAATCGTACTCGCTCGAGTGCACTCGCATTAGGTATCCACGACAGCCACTAACGTACACAGAAATTATGAGATGTATCATGAACCCAAAAATTATTATTTGATTATTGGACCATCAGATAAGTGGATATTTGAAAAATGAAAAATATCTAATGGCCTTCTTTTTAGCAAACAACTGTCCACGAATCAGAGGTCACGATTTCTCAACCAATATAATCTTGGGTATGTGACTTACCCACCGTGAGATCCATAATTAGTTAAATTTCAGTTAATGTTTGCCACGTGTACTCTTCCCCATTGCCTGCGTATTAAGCATCATGCTCTCCAAGAGTAGCAGATCACAACCCTTAAATGGTCCAGGCAGGGGCTCTGTGGGGCCACCGTGACGTATGGCTTTGATCACACCGTTCATACATTTTTCAAGATCATTTTAGAGCATGAGCCCAAAAATGAGGTAGATTCAAGGCTAAGGTGGACCACACCACATGAAGCAACGGTGATAATGATGTCCACTGTTGAAACCTTCCTACGGCCCACCATGGTGTTTATTTTCCATCCAACCTGTTCAGAAGATCAAATATACTTGGATGAATGGAAAACACAAATTTCATCTCGGTCCAAAACTTCTGTGGCCCCCAAGAAGTTTTTAATGGTGAGCGTTCAATCCCTAGTGTGTGATCCACTTGAGCCATGGATATGGCTAATTTTTTGTATTTAAACTCAAATGATCATGAAAAAAATGGATGAACCGCGTGGATAAAACCAATTCATTACGGTGGACCCCACAGAGCCCCTGCTTGGACCGATTCCGTCCAGGCGGGGGCAGGACGCAATCTGCATCGCAGAGGGATAATCACTTTTACAACCCAATATTTTCCTAATCAGTAACTTAAAAGAACTGTCCAATCTCTTATCTGAACCATTGGTATGTGTGGGGAAGGTCCGGATGGTGTTTTCTACATTTGGTAATCAAGCTTGGAAGCGGATTGCGTCCAGGCAGGGCTCTGTGGGCCCCACCGTGATATATGAGTTTTATCCACGCCGTCCATCCATTTTTTTTCAGAAATTTCTTATTATTAGTCTAAAAATTAGGCAGGTCCAATGCTCAAGTGGACCTCACCACAGGAAGCAGCGGCTATAATGAAACTCACCGTTAAAACCTTTCTAGGGACCACCGTGATGTTTATTTACCATCCAACCTGTTCATAACGTCACATATACCTGGATGAAGGGAAAACACAAATATCAGATTGATCCACAGCTTCTGCCGCTCAGAAAAAGTTTTCAACGGTTGAAGTTCAATCCCCACTGTGTGGTCCACTTAAGGGTTGAATCTTCCTCATTTTTGGGTTCATATACTAAAATGATACGAAAAAAATAGATGAACAGCGTAGATAAATCCCATACATCAAGATGGGCCCCACAGAGCCCTATCTGGACGGATTATTGTTTAGGCAAGAGACAGGATGCAGTCTGCTTACATTAAAATTCAGTACACTTCTTTTGTATCATAAGATACCTTAACCAAAAAAACATGGGGAAGATGAAAATGTCTCTATGGACCAAAAGATATGGCTGAAATTGATGATTCGTGGCGCGAATGCGACGCTGCAAGGTAGCAGCTGGTGGGCCCACAGGCACCCTTCGTGTTCTCCAGTGAAAGGTGTAGATGGGATTGTCCCAAAGAAACATGGGAATTGGCTGTTCCGACGTACTTGTCTAATGTCGCCCTATCTTCTTCGGATCTTTCTGTGTTACACAAGCTCTAATTATACTGTGAAATTGAGCAAAGGCCGACCATGTTCCATATATCACGTGACAATAGTACTGGTAGGCAGTCCAATCAATTGATTTGAACTGTAGGCTATTTTTTTCCTTTGCCTATCCTTTCTACCATATCTAGATGGGTGGCTAAGACCGCCGGCCTTTATGGGCAGTAGAATACTTAAACCGGGGGTCAATTTCACCCCCCCCCCCCCCCCCCCTTAGGTGAGTAAAGGAGTCAGGTCGCAATCTTCTTTACCTCGCAACCTCATCTTGTCGAATGCGGCAATGAACAGAATATCAGCCGAGCTGCGGGTGTCGACAATATCCGACGTACTTTATAGTTGGGCACAATTATGTGACAACCAGGGCATCTCGTACAGGTAGTGGAGCCCTTGGGCATATTTTTCTATGAAGGTCAAGCTATACGAACTCAACCTTTGTTCCTTTGCAGTCCTACCTGTGAGGTAGACATGATACTCATTCTCACTATTATTCGCACTTTTGGTCATTCTTGATCGACCAAATTTGGTTGGATTAAATCAATTTACTTGTTAGACAAAAATACAACTTCGGTCGATATATTTGGTCATTCGAGACCAATCAGGGAGAACCTTAATCAATTGAACCTCAATGTTGATCGATCAAAATGGATCATGAATTATGGTTTTTATTCTTTAGATAAAAATCGACCTTGGTTTGATCGATCGATTGAAGTCGGAGAGGGTCAATCTATTTCGCAATTCTATTTTCTGAAAGTTTTAGCATTCTCTCACTTTTTCCTTATTTGCGCAATTGTAATACTTCTAGGGTTTGAGTTCAACCCATCTAATGATTTTTCTCATTGTCGAATTTAAAATGATAAAAGAATTGTTTGAATCTGAAACACCTGAAATTCATAATTAGAAGTTGAAAATTGTTTTTTCGCTATAAAGTATCATTATACATACAATTCACTGATCGTTGTCGATCATTCTTACTGTAGAAACTTATTTAAAAAGTGTTTTCCTTTGTTCAAACTTCTCCCTAGATCATTACTAGTCGAGACTCTTCTTTTGTAGGGCTTCTCTCTCTCTCTCTCTCTCTCTCTCTCTTTGTTGTTATTAGGTTTAGATTTTTCTATAGAAATTTCTTGCATTTTTTCCCTTTAAATAAAGAAAGCCCCAATTATACCATAATTCTAGAAGATTCCACTAGAATTTTTTTTAATGAATTTTGGAAAAATAAAATTCCTGCGATGTTGGGAGTCGATCCCATAACATATCCCTTTACCGAGGGTACTTCTTGTAACACCCTGAAAATCGGGGGTCGTGCATACGCTCGACTCCCGAGTTCCCGGGGTCACTTATAATCGATTTTTCCTTAATATGCATTTAATCGGGTTTAAATACGCAGCCTGGAGTTCCTGGAACATGAAGCACAAATGCACCTGTCGACTGAAATGAAAGAGAACTAACATATATATATATATACACACACATATACATGACCAAGAAAAAAATAATAAAGGGTCACACATGGTGTCACCCAACAAAATCATAAAGAATAATATGTCCAAAAAGAATAGAGCTGAGCCATCTGCGCAACGATCCAACATGCCATCCACAGGTCCGATGAGGGCCCGTTCATCAGTTGGAAGTAAGAGATCTCGTCCTCCTCCTCGAGGCTCGCATCGCCAGGCTCCGCAAAATCTGTATCACCTGCATCTATGAACGGGTCTGGTTGGTATTTTAAAACACCGTTCCAGAGTGGGAGTGAGTGATCAACTCAGTGGGTGCTATTAACCTTAAGTTGCAACAAGCATCAATTATAATAAGAATTTAATGAAAAGCAATCAATCATAAACATCTATCTAGTCTTGTTAATGTGCATGCATGCAAGATGATATGATGTATGCCCTCACCACAACGCTCCCTCGTGCGACAACATCTAACGATCGCCAATGCCAACACTCCCTCAGTGCGACCTCGACTGCCGAGTCGCCAACCTAGCTAATGCCATTCAATGATGATGTTAACCGGGTTCTTAGTTAAGTCCATTCATCCAGCAGATTTGGAAATCTGATACACCCCACGTATCAAATGCCCTGAACTAGTTGCGAGGCCAAGGCCCCCCAATGTGTGAGGTCGAGACCCCGCGATCCTTGACCCCGTCGGGTTTCCCTCATCCCCGCCTTCAAGCACATGGGGGTGCTGAATGTGGGGTCGCTCGCGGTCACTACGGGGAAGCTCGTCACCCCAGCGTAGGCCGATAGCTCGGACACTGTGTCCCATTCCACCATGCCCGGCTCACGAGACTGTGGATCAATATTCCATCCGGTATCGATGGGCTACAATGGTGGTAGGGTGTTCCAGTTTCCATACATATGTGAGCAAACAAGGTTAACAACCAGGTGGATCAGCCAGTGGACTAAACCGCACGAGCCCAGGCAAGTATGTAGCGGAACGACATCGGGTACAAGCAACCCATGTAGCCTAACTACTGCCGCCCACACGTACTCGCCCAAACCTATGGGTTTAGCCTCAAGGTGGTCCTACCAAAGGAACCACCTTCGCTCTCCGCATGTTCCTAACCAACCCAAGGGTAGGAATAGTGACTCGTAGTATGCCAACTACTAATGTAACATCAAGCATATTCAACACCATGTTCTCATGTTGCTCAACATACAATTTAAATTTCTCTAACAAGCAACTATTAATATCATGAATAAAGTGTAAGTGTGTGGTGTGGGTTAGTAAGGAAGTTAACACTTCCTCCATGTTGAGAAATCATATGTACAAGAGCAATAAATCATACACAAGATAAACCAACACATATGAGAAGAAGAAATCAACCATACATGATCATGTAATCATCCATACACTAGATTATGAGAGAGGCAAGATTAACATCAAAGAGAAATAAACATACAATTCATACAATTTCAACAATATGTCATTCTTAGGTTTTTCTAGATTCTTCCATACAACACACCAAGCAAACAAAATCATTAAACTCCAACTATAATTAGTGCTAGGCCACCTAAGAATAATAGTCCGCACCTATGGATCGTTGAGATCTTGAAAAACGACCTAAAAGCGCCAAACTCGATGTTGATCGGCCGGAATCCTAAGACATCGCACTTGCATGTTAGAATCTCATGCAAAACCTCCCTCAACATAAGGGGTTTCCAAAAGGATGAGAGATTTACCTACCCAATCGGCGGAGAGGGCTTCTCCCGGTTGTGGATGATGGATTTCCTTGAGGGAGAGGTAGGGTTTTGCAAGATGGAACTCCCTTGTGCCCACTTTGATCCATGGCCCACCTTCACTCTCCTTCATTCTCCCTTCCTCTCTTCTTCCTCTCTTCCTTCTCCTTTTTCTCTCCTCTCTCCCTTTGTTCTCTAGGGCAAATTCGTATGGGGGAGGGGGTGCCCCAAATAAGGCCTTTATATAGTGCCAGATTTGGTGCAAATGGCCCCAGGTGCTAGGTTTTTACTATACTAGACCTATGAGGACTTTCTAAGCTCTAGGGCCCACTATGGGGCGTAAGAGTCGACACCCACCATTGGATAATTGGCCCTAATGATGATCTACGTATGTATATGATCGGCCCGCCATTTGGACGCGCCGATCGACAGATATGATTAAAAGTCTGTTCAACGGTTACCGATAGTCGATCAGGGCCACGGTTATACGGATATGAGCAGGGAAATATCCTTACTCCATGGGTAAAGTTTGGTCGCAAACCGACGATCCGAAATCCTCAACTTTGCATAAGAGTGGACGACTTAATTCACTTAAGTTCCAACTCCTTCCTTTAGGGTATTTGCACTTCTCATGCACTCGTCCTTTGGCTCAAGTTGACCGGTTCTAGACAGTACCCAGGTCTGACTCTCCCGATGGACGTCAAGCCCAGTGAGACGGACATTATTCTATAGTTTTGGAACTAGTGGTCCACCAACGAGCGGTCTAGAACTTGTTTGGAGAATTGGGACAGTTCTGGTGGCCCTCTGACTATGAAACTTATAGGATAGGTGCTCCATGGCCCGATGAAAGGCCATGCAAAATTTGAGAATGATCAGATATGGGGTTTGGTCGCACGGGTCTGATTCGCGATCAACGGTCGCCGTGCCACAATCGGGACCCAGATTTTTGTGGGCGGGTGTAGAAAAATACATTAGACCTTTACCATAAATTTGAAAGAAATTCGACGACTGAAATGCCTGAAATCTCAGTTTTATTTACCGGTGTCAGATTCCAATTCTGGCATTGGTGGGGCGCATCTGGCAAGTGCCAGATTCCACTTCTGGGTGTCCACTGGGTCCGTGGTCCGCGATGGTCCCCAAGCCAGTAAGATCTATGATCCCTTGAATTTTTATAATTTTCTTACCTTCCCATGTCGCGGTATAGCCCGCACGGGCTGTCGCTAAGTGTAAACGGCCATCTGGCTTGGAAGCCCGCACCAGATTCTATCAACGCTCGTCTGGTCTATTCAATTGAGTTAATCTTGGTCTAATTTATTTGTGATACCTCACTATGAGTGGCTTAAATGAACAGTCCTGTGGCAAATCCTACGTGGACGCCCCAGGACACTGTTCTGGTTGGGTGGGACGTTACACTACACCTGATGTTCAAGTGATTGGGCAGATTCATTGGCTTTCTACGGCTGATTAATCGAACTAGTGCGGTTCTTTATTGGTACACCCTTGTATAAACTAACATTGAGTGTTAATGGTCATTAAGGAATATTATAAGTTAATTAATAAAAAAAAATTTCAAGGATTTTTTTGAAATCTAAAACAGTGAAAATCCAGGATGTTACACTTCTACTAATGGTTAAGTACTTAGTTTAGTTAATAAATGTCAAATCAAATTATTATTTTCCTTAAATCAGAGTCTCATGTGAGACACAAAAAATTAGGGTCGTTATATTTTACTCCCCTAAAAGGAAAATTTTCATCCACGAAATTTACCTGATCTAATAATTAAACAATCGAAAATATTTTTATCAAATTTTCTTTTCTCATTCATAGGATGCTTCATTAGCTCCATGATGTGTCCACAATACTTTAAACAGTGGCATGTTCCTAATCACAGAATGTGCTTCTTTTGATCCATGATGCGAATTGGTTTCTTAATGTAGGTTGTATCTTCCTGAAGCTTGAAATCTTGTTAGTTGATGACGTCTGAAGCGTCTCTTTTATATTTTCACAGCATTGATATATGGAATATATTATGCACACTAGTTAATTGAGGTGACAATGCGAGACGATACGTCACAACTATAACTCGCTTCAAAATCTCATAAGGTCCTATAAATTGAGGAGCTAACTTCCCTTTAATTCCAAAACGCATCAATCCCTTCATTGGTAAGACCTTTAGAAATATATGATCTCTAATTATGAATTCTAAATTACGCATTCTATTATTTGCATAGCTCTTTGCTTACTCTGGGCCATTAATAATAATTTCCTGATAATTTATACTTTCTCTATGCCTTCTTGAATGATATTGGGTCCAACTAACCCCTTCTCTCCTACCTTAATTCAGTAAATTTGTGCTCGAAACGGACATCCATAGAGTGCTTTATAAGGGGTCTAGCCTGATAGCTATTGTTATACATGAACTCTACAAAATGGAGATTATTATCCCAACTTTCCTTAAAATCCAAGGCGCATGCACACAAGAGATCTTCAAGTATTTGATTTACATGTTCGATTTATCTATTAAACTTAGGATGATATGTTATACTGTACTCCAAAGTAGTGCCTATGGCTTCTTGCAAACTTATAAAAAAACGGAACGTGAAATGCGAATCTTGATCTGATACGATAAAACTCGGTACTTCATGCAATTGTACAACTTCTTTGATATAAAGTTTGACAAGTACATTCATAAAGTAGTTAATACGATATAAATAAAATATGCTAATTTCGTTAACTAATCAATGATTACCCAAATTGAATCATGTTTCTTCTAAGTCAACGAGAGCCCAACTATGAAATCCTTCGAAATGCATTCCTATTTTTATTCCAGTACTTTTAGAAGTTGTAAAAGACCAGATGAGTTTTGATGATCATCATTTACTTGCTAACAAGTAAAACATTGTGATACATACTTGACTATCTCCTTCTTCATATTTGGCCATCATAATGACCGTTTTAAGTTATGATATATCTTAATTCCGCTCGGGTGAATTATAAACTTAAATCAGTGTGCTTCCTTTAGGTTTTCTTCTCTTAGTTTTAAAATATCTACCACACACATGCGATCTTAATAATAGAAACCATTATTCTCCCAAACCTTCCATTCAAATTTATCTTTATCTACTGTTTTACCATCATCTTTGAACCATTCATCATTCTCTTACGCTTTTATGATAATTTCCTTTAAGGTTTGTTTAATTATTATATTACTAAGATGAATACGCCACTTTTGAAACTGTAGCTTTACTTTAAACTATTTTACGAAATCTAACGTTTTCCATTCTCTAATCATTAGCTTGACTATACATTGCTGCTTATATTGTTACCTGCTTAATGCATCTACCACCAAGTTTACCTTATCAAGATGGTAAGATAATTCAAAATCATAATCCCTTAAGAATTCTACCTATCTTCTCTGCCTCATGTTCAAACCCTTATATGAAAATAAATATCAGAGGCACTTGTGATCGGTAAACAAACTGAATCACTCACCATATAAATAGTGTCGCCAAATCTTAAGAGTAAATATTATGGCAGCTAGCTCCAATGTGTGAGTTGGATAGTTATGCTCGTGATTGTTCAATTATCGCGATGCATAAGCTATTACCTTATCTTCCTGCATCAGTACACAACCGAATCCTAAAATTGATGCATTAGTATAAATAATAAATTTCAATCTCTTACGGGGAAGAGTAAGAATAGGCATCGAAGTTAATAATCGCTTCAACTCAGTGAACGCTTCCTCACATTTCTTCGTCTACTTAAATGATATACCCTTCTGTGTAAAGCTTGTTAATGGGCTAAAAATATTTGAAAATTCATTAATAAGCTTTCTATAATATTCGACACCTGAAAAAATTCCTGATATCAGATACGTTCATGGGTTGATCTCATCGAACTACCGCTTTAACATTTGTTGAGTCCACCACAACTCCATTCTTTGTGATAATATATCTAAGAAACTTCACACTTCCCTTCTAAAATTTAAACTTTGCGAACTTGGCTTACGGTTGATTTTCTTTTAAGATTTGTAGCATCATTCTTAAGTGTTACTTGTGATATTCACTTGTCTTGGAATAAATCAATATGTCATCAAAGAATATGATCATGAACTGATTTAAATATGACTGAAATACCTTGTTCATCAAATATACGAATATTGTTGGGATGTTGGTCATGCCGAAGGGCATAACCAAAAACTCGCAGTGCCCGTAGTGTGTTTAAGAAAGACATCTTATAAATGTCATCTTCATTGATACATAACTGGTGATACCTGATCTTAAGTTAATTTATTTATTTTTTAAATAATATGGCTTGGAGTGGGCGCCACATGAACAGTGGCTATTGATCACCCCACCTGTACAGTGGGCCAGATAGCAACTGTTAATTCCCTGAACATGGATGATATTAAAGAGGGTTATAGTGGACCCCATGTGTACAGTGAGTACTGCGTGTACATGGGCTATAACAACATAATGGTCTGGATCATTGAACTAGAGGGTTCAAATAAACAAATGGATGAATGATGCCGATTTAAAATCTACACCGTTAATTTTATTAGTCCAAACAATGATTGGATGAGCCTAAAGAACCCATTTTTTTTGCCCGATTTGATTAATTTGATGGGCCTTAACCTTAGATGGAAGATGCCCTAAGAAATTCACCCAATTTAGGATCAAGACGGTTAATTTGATAGGTCGTGACCGTAGGTGTAGCTATTTGGACGTGGCACGATTTGCTCCATCGATGAGACAGGGAATCGGGTAGTGAAGCACCAACGTCGATACTATGTGCCACTAGAAAAGCTCTGTGGGCCCCACCATGATGTGTGTTTAATCCACGCTGTCCATCCATTTTGCCAGCTCATTTTAGGGCATGATCCAAAAAATGGGGAGTCCAAATCTTAAGTGGACCACACCAATGGAAGCAATAGTGATAATGACCTCTCTTGAAACCTTCCTAGGACCCATCCAACTTGTTCATAAGGTCACAATGACTAGGATGAAGGGGCAAACACAAATATAAGCTTGATCCAAAACTTCTATGGCTCCCAAGAAGTTATCAACAGTAGGCGTTTAATCTCCACCGTGTGATCCACTTGAGCATTGGATCTTTCTCAATTTTGGGTTTCTATCCTAAACTGATATAAAAATGGATGGACGGTATGGATAAAACCTTACATCAGGGTGGCCACTCAGAGCCCCTGCCCGTGCCGATCTATGGATGGGTAACGGTAGTACCCAATCCATGTTCGTGTGAGGGTTAACGGCACGTTGGGTTAATGGGTTAGGTTATCTTAGGATTTTGGTCGGGGTTACATTGAATGTGTACAGGGGCATTCTTGTACTTACCTAAATTTACCAAGTGCAAAAGTTAAGGGTGGGGATTGTAGGGTGAACCCAACACCAGGTGGCAACCTGGTGTAAGGACTCTGTGGGGTCCACTGTGATGTTTGTGTTTTATCCAAGCTGTCCATTCATTTTAACAGCTCATTTTAAGGCATGAGCTCAAATTGAAGTACATTCAAAACTCAAGTGGACCACACCGGAGGAAACAATGAGGATTAGATGCATACCGTTGAAAACATCCTGAGACCCACAAAAGGTTTGGATCAATCTTATATTTGTGTTGTCCCTTCATTGAGGTCTATGTGACCCTATGAACGGGTTAGATGAGAAATAAGCATCACTGTGGGCCCTAGGAATATTTCAACTGTGGAAATCATCATCCCCATTGTTTTTCGTGGTGTGGTCCACTTTAGCTTTGGAAACACTTCAATTTTGGAACCGAGGGACAACGTAGATAAAACACATATATCATAGTGGGCCCCATAGAGTCCTTACACCAGGTAGTTGCGTGGTGTTGGGTTCACCTCACAATCTGTGTTTAAAAAAATGAGGCTCTTATCTAGAAACACCAAAAAGAGAGACTAGGGGTGTACACCGAGTCAAACCGAGTCGAGCTAGCCTTAGCTCGACTCGGCTCAGCCATTAGCAGACCCCAGCTCGAACTCGACTTGGCCATTAGCTGACCCCAGCTCGAACTAGGCTTGGCTCAGCTCGGTCATCGAGCCTGACTGGCCAGCTCAGCTCGATTTGGTCAACAGCTCAAGCCAGTTCGAGCCAAAATCGATCCTCTGCGGCATTTTCACAAACACATATAGTGCACTTTCAATTTCTCACTGTATGTAAAACAACAACAGCTATTTATAAGTATTTCATCAAACACCTTATAGGCAACATCAAAATTAAGGAAAAATGGTATTTGTTTCATATACATACCTTCCTTACCACTAGCCAACACTTCGTTGAGTCATTTCATCAAACACTTGGTAAGCAACATCAATATCAAAGTAACTAAGTCACCGAACTAGTTCAATTCGAGTCAATTTGAGTTGGGGTTCCATCCGAGTCGAGTTGAGCTCAGGCAAGCTCGAACTCGGTTTGAAATTTTTTCGAGCTAAAAAAATCAGCTCGACTTGGCTTGAACTCAGCTTCGAACCGAGTTTAATTGAGCTTTTTCGAGTCGAGTCGAGTGAGTTAACCGAGCTAACTTGGTTCGTGTACACCCCTAAGAGAGGCTCTTTATATAACAAAAACCCTAAAAGCTAGGTTATGAATGGGTCAAGCCCAGGTTTGTCTTGCCTCATATTGTAAAGGTTTTAAGCCTATTAAAAAAATCATTTGCTAAGCCCACTGACATAATGCAAGATCCAAGCCGTTCAATCAACATTTTGGTTGTATTTCCCGTGAGTTCCAAAGGAGAGGTTGCTAATTGGCTCTTTAGAGCAAAGTTTTAGGGGAAGGATCAGGAGAGGGTGGGCCCCATCAGTCCAATCATGCACTAAGACAACGATACAAGTGACATTTGTACACAATTTGGTAGGTGAGTGTAGATCCAGATAAGAAGATAGGTCTACCTTTTAGATCCAGAACATCCATTCAGCTGGCCATCCATATACGGCCGACCAACCATTGAAACAAAGACCTCAGGACAATCCCATCCATCTGATCAATGGCTTACAAATGGACAATAATAAATGAAAATGGTCAAGGGTTTAGAGTCAATGGGGGAAAGCGATGTTATGATGGAAGCAGATTGGTTGGTGTACCACACACCACCGAGCTGGTGTGTTGACATCGCCAAGTTCTGTGGGTCCCATCATGAGGTATGTGTTATATCCATTTCCACCCATTTAGAGAGCTCGTCTTAAGGCTTGAGCCAAAAAAATAATATAGATCCAAATATCAAGTGGACCACACTGTAAGAAGAATTGGGGGATTGAACGTTTACCGTTGAAACCCTTTTGGGGGTCACAGAAGTTTTGGATTAATATGATATTCTTTCCCTCTTCATCCACGTTTGTGTGACCTTATGAATAGATTGGATGGAAAATAAATGTTATGGTGGGCCCGACGAATGTTTTAACAGTGAGAATTAATTTCCCACTGCTATCTGTGGTGTGGTCCACTTGAGCTTTGGATATGAATCATTTTTGTGTTAATGCACTAAAATGATCTCTCCAAATGGATGAATGGTGTAGATGTAATAAATAAATAATTGTGGGGCCCATGTAACTTTAATATCCTTTGAACTGTTCGTATAACTAGGAACTCGAGGAGCGTCGGCGCTTGTCTTCGCACAACACGTACCCACACCAGCCAAGTCGGTGGTGTGTGGTACACTAGCCAAGCCACTTCTCGTTATGATGGTCCCACACTTGAAATTCTTTTCGTTCATGACCCATTAGTCGGTGGGACTCACAAGATTTCATATGGGATGTATAGAGGCGAGAGATGGGGAGACAAAAAAAAAAGAGCCAAAGAGAAACTGGCCAAAAGACCACCACTTAATTACCATCGTAGGTCATGATTACCGTGTCTGTCAGTGGGGCCTGCCCACTTTTAAGGATAGATTCAGTATATATACTTTGGGCGGATGCCGCCAAACGTCTCAAACAAATCTCACACCATATAAATCCTACAATCTCAACCAGAGTAGGAATTATGTTATGATCCTCAGGCTGAGGAATGGACATCAACCTACACCTTTGAGTTGTAAAAGTAGAGCTCACACATCGATAATCAAGAACGTTAATTTGATGGGCCCTGATGTGGGTATGGGACTCCAAAATCCTACTCCAACCTATTCATCGGGTGTAACCCACCAGTATGAAGGGACAAACCGGAACTCAACCCCATTTCGATGTTCAGTGTGGGTCACAACCAACGAACGTATAGGCTTTAGGGGTAATTGTACATTACTCCCAAATGATTCTAGGGATGTATGATGCCCTTAAGTAAAGTCACCAGATGTACGGTTTGGATTCAATATGGACATTACCAATGGGCCCTATACAGCTCGAGCCCTTATATGCATTATTCGGATGTACGATGCCCCTAATAGGCATCCTATTGATAGTTGAGAAACATTATAGTAAAAGGCTTATATATATATAATATACAGGGGTTACCTCAGTAAAGAGGTCATAATTACAAATTGCAATAAATAGATTTCATTTTCAAAGAAATTTAATTTCATGTTTGTACAACTTAAACTTGTATAATGGTTGTGAATGCTATACACTCGCTTCCTTGATGCATATCTGGTTAAGTGTGTTTGCCTTGTGGAATATGATGTTAACTCAAATAAGTATAATTTGGAGCTACCATCAACCCCAAAAAAAAGAAATTTAAAATCTACGTTGGGTTAAAACTCAAAAATTTGTTCGATGGTTAGAAACTCATCAAATTTCCTAACACTAGTAACTCCCGTAGTTGGTTTGTGGCCAAATATTCTAAGATTTCAGTGATGGAAAAGAAATGAATTAAGTACCCTTTTCCACTCGCATAAAGTGTGGTTTCTACTTATGTGATTTTGAATATTTAAAAATTAAAAGAGTTTTATAAGAGGCCACATCTAGGATCTAAGTGGATAAATGTCAAAGTAAAAATGAGGAGAAAGAAAGCTAAAAGTAGGAATAAGATGCTAGAATGATGTGTGGATTATTTGTGTGGACTTGTAGAGATGTGAGAAAAAAATAGAAAAACCAAGAGCTCTTATCTAAAAAGAGCTAGTCGAGTTCCCTGATTTCGACCATACTTTGTAAATTAGTAAACTTTTTTTTTCAAAATTGGCAACCTTCTAGCACAGTAGAGATCTTCTCATAGAACTTGTTCGAGTGTACTCTTCAGTGAGAGCAACGTCTCTCTAAGCTCATTTCTCACACTATCTAAACATTAGGAGGCTTAAGAAAAATATGATAAATGAAGGAAATAAGTTACACTTTTATAAACTAGATCGGTGGGCCAATGATGACGTGATCAAAATTTTCAATTTCTAAGATCCTTTGGGTGATAAGAGTAGCGTTAAGGGATAAGTGGACTTCCAGTGCTGGTGGGAACTGAATTATCTCCAGTACATTTTCATGATTTTTGAGGTATTTTTTCACCTCAGCTACCATGAGGCTAATTTGGCGAATTCAGATAGTGCCACGTCATTAGTGAGAATCTCACTAGTACATTGTGGCCCATTTAGATCGTTGACTTTACTTTGAGAGGTCTTACGGATATTTTCCATATGATTTGTTTGGGTTTGAGATGCACCTCTGGATCGATCAAACGCCAATTCGTAAATTATACTATCATTTAGTGGAGTATTCTTCATAAGCTACGATAGGTTGTCTATAACAACGTAATTAACATGACGATCTCGGTGACAAATACTTCAAATGTTTGGATAAATATGAAAAATGTCTCATCAAAAGCCATATATTTTTCCAGTGTACACAAACTTGAATGTATAATTTGCAGACACCCGATTGGATAGTTAATGTGATTAAACAATTCATAACAAGTAATAAGTGTACATTTAACTCTAGTTGGAAAATAATTTTTCTATTGTTATGTAAATATCAACTGTTGTGTTCTATGACGCTCGTCAACCAAAGTACATTGTACGACCCTAGTTATATTACAACAATTAATTATAAAATCAATCTCATCAAAATTATATACACTTAAAAATTACCATTAATTTATAACTTACGATTGATTTAGAAGCCGATTAATAGGTAAAGTATTTTCTTATAATTAAATATCATCAAAACTATGATTCACAATAGCAACCAACAATAAATCATCCGAAGCACGATATAGAAGTTGTCATTATAAGGTACCACGAATAAGTATAAGCATGTGAGAATATACTAAACTATGGATATAACACCAGTAAGAAGATAGATATGCTTAAAATAGGTAGAATGAAAGATTTGCGAAATCAAATATGTAATTAATACAATTTGTAATAAGAAGCTTACTGTGATGTCAAATTTGAAACCTGATCAGAGATTTTTTTAAAAAAAATCATAATGCTACAAAAAAATTTATGTGTTTAGCGTCAAGTGAACTTCAAGATATATGCAGTCAACCTTGAAGACCATTACCCCTCTAACTAAGAATATTAAAATTTATTAACGGAGAATACAATAGCAATCATACCAACCAACACACCAACTATTGGATGCTCATCGCCTCAGTAGACCTTAGTGTTTACATTTAAGCTGATAATTAAGTTAAATAAATTCTTTATCATAGCATCCTCACAAGATGGTATGATAATGCTTTGCGAGTCGTTAAAAGAAATTATAGGTGGTGTTTGTGAAATTGTTTATTGGTCATTAAACATAGACCAATTTATTATGACTTCTTCAAATGAGCAACACGATAAAAAATACAACAACTAGACCTTTTAACTAGTTTATGGCATGAATCACAACTATCATAAATATTCTTAAATTTTTCCTATGAAAGCAACATATAATATCCTCATCGTGCACTATATTTAAGATAAAAGATAAGAATTAGTAAATATAATCATGGTCACTTTTGACTAAAAAATGACTATACTTACGAGCTTCGAATAGAAAAATAAAATGTAAACATATAATGAGATATATACATATGGAAATGTTATTTATCTCATACAAATTGAATTGGTACATAAATTATTTATAGTATGAAATTTCAACTCACACAAGAATAAATATACTTTGAGATATTAGTATAAGTATATATGTACATTCATTATAAATCTAATGAAATAATTGATAATTGACACTTTATAAAAAGAAACACAATTATGAACTATTTATAAATTTATACACATAGTTCTACTATATTCTCTTTCTACCCATTAACCATTGGTAAATATACTAACGATTAAAACTTTTAAATTTGTCAGATGATACATGTCTACTTGCTGATACATTATAAAGTATGAGAATAATAACATAATTGAAACCATCAACCAAAATAAAACATTTAATATTCAAAACAAGTTACAAATACTATAAAATGAAGAAGTTATATATAATAATAGAAGAAAGTTAGTCATCAGAAACTTAAAACCCCATCACAACCTTAAATGAACATATACAATAAGGGAGTGTTGGGATGCTGGGTCCAAATGGTGCAACGTTGTATATTTTAATAAAAAATACATTTCACTGTGTTTGAATTGGATTATTAACACGTGGTGCACGACCCGGTTGAGTACGTCACCAAACCGTTTTACGGACTCCACGCGTCTCGATCGTTAGAGTACAATGCAGCCAGCAGTGCAATGCTTTCATTGTAGTGCACCGCCACAGCAGAGAAAAGAAAAAAAATCCTTCTTTAATACAATTTTCTACTTCCATGGATATCATTCCTTCGTTTCTCTTTCAGGAAGAAGCGGCTGTCATCGCAGCCTCATGTGTCGATTCCTTCGGCAATCTGAGCAGATCGATGTTCTTGCGATCTCGATATTTTCAGTTTTCAAATTCGAGTTTCCATACAACAAAGCAAGCTCACTTCAGGAACTGAAGCAGATATACGTAAGTTATGAAGATGAAGAACAAGAAGTCTCCCTTGATTACATTGATGAAGAAGCAGAGATCAACGACGCTTTGGATTCCAGAAACTTTTGAAATTCCAGAACTTCTGTAATGGCGGACCCGATGTCACCCGCGATTGCACCATAACCGTCTGATTGACGCGAGCATCACTCCTAATGTGAGGACGAACTACAACGATCTCTCACTATCATTCTGTATCTTGAAGCGAACAAGGCAATGGCAGGAAGGAATCGCATAAGCAGGGGAATCAGCGTACTGCTCTATGAATAAGGCCTTCGCTTCCATGGTTTTCATAATCAACGAGCTAGAGAGATATATGCTCCATATGTGAGAAATCATCTTCTACGAAGATCATCAGGGGGTTTTGGTGAGAGTACAGAAAGAGATGCACGCTTCGTTCATGTGGCTATTCCAGTAGATCCTCTCGCACGCCCACTCTCATGATATATGTCATGATCCTGTTTCAACAGATCTTCACTCTTGCTACCGCCAGCAATGAAATCCGAATCTCTAGTAGTACGAAGAAGACTCCACTCCCAAACATTGACTTTGAAAATCTACAATGTTTACGTATACAAGTGTACTCTAACTCAAACAGTATGAGTGGTAATCACAATACAGACGCTATCGCGTTATAATGTAACGAATACCGTGACGGGACAGTTTTACATTGCAGTACAATACTATACCTAAATCCAAACAGGCCCTAAGCATATTTTGGTGTAATTAATAATAAATCACATACGAGTAAAATATAACAAAACGATGATGAAATTATTATCACATACCTCATTTATTAAACAAAATACAGTAAATGATACTAACAATAGTGTAAATGTCACAAGGCTATAATATTTACATTGAATGATCTTGGTGGGCCTGATCCAACATCTTCAACCAATCAAGCTTCCTATTGTCAGTCAAATTAAGGAAGAATGTTACATATTACTTATTCTTTGAATTTTTTTGTAGATATGAAGTCGGCGTTGCTTAAGCTAAACACCTATTCACATATCATTATAATTTTAAACATTCTATCCATGTCCCTACCCTTAAATAATGTACATGCTAGACTCTTCACTACATCAACTATGTTATTTATTAAAGTTTTGAGAATATCACAAGGATGTTAACCTAAACTTCTTCTTAAAACTAACAATACTATTGGTGTTTTAAAAGTTATTTAGAGTTGGTGTAGGGCTCATATACAAGTCATGCATCGTATTGCGGGTGTTATATGACATACAAATCATTAAGCCACTATCGCAAATATCATCTGAAGAAAGATACATTGTCTAATCATTGAGCCACTATTTCAAATATCATCTGAAGAAAGATGTCTCGTCTTCTCATACTGTTATGGCGAATTCGACATTGTCTTTTGGATCTTTGGACCTCCTTGAGACAATAGCTGGTACTATATTTTCAATTTAAACATATTTTCTTGTTATCTGATCGGTACCTATTATGAAGGCAAAATCATTATATCTTTCAACTCGCATCTTGCAAATATTTTAGACGCATGGGTGTAACTTTTTACATGAGAATGAAAAAAATGAGATGACATATATAATTAACAAAGATCAAAAGGAAGGCATTCACAACTAGTATTATTAATATATCTTAATGTATGCTGAGTTGGATCTCATTCTAAAGATTTTTGTAGTTCCGGAGGATCCAGCTATAGGAGAATCATGAACAGAGAGCTCTTTCCCTTTTTCTACCCAACTCTTTGATCTTAAGAATGCTGGTCTCCTAAACCTTATCTAAGAAAGTCACAACATTTATATAATAGCTTAATACTATACCATTTGTATTTAGCATATCCCTTAAATACTAATATATAAACTTCATTCAGTGTCCATAAATGGTTCTATACATTAATGGTAGTGAGAGACATTTTTAAATTCTTATAAATCTCGTTAAGCACAACCTTATACGTATTACACTTAAGTTTATTATATCCTTTCTAACTAAATCCAACTTGCTTCATCAAAATATCACTAAATATATCATTCATGTCGTTGTCCTATTAAATGATTGAGTTTCAGGTAACAATCTCACTACCTAATCTTGTCAAAATATTCGGTAACAACCTTCTTGTCTCTTTTGTTGGCCTCTTGTCAAGAAATTTCTTAAGTGTGTTATACGGATTTCACTTTAATGGAGATATTGTACAAATATTTTTTTACATATCTAAATCATTATAAATAATTTATACTCTATCATATTACATATAATAACAATATTTTATAATATTTTTTAAAATTATTAAAGTGCATTTCATGTAATACTATATAAATATTGAAAGGAATGGTGAAATATGACCAGTAAATGTTCATTAAGTTATAAATCATAAAAATAACACAAAAATTAAAATTTAGCATAATATGATTATGAAAATTATTACAACACTATATAAGATGAAATTGTCTACAGTGTACAAGATGATAATCATTCTATATGCGATCGGTAATACCATCCCTTACTCGCGACTAATCGTTTCTTTCATGTTGAGTGACATTCACCAAAAGACATAATATTTTCTTCAAGTATGAATGGAGAATATTTTTCTTTGAATATCTCATCCTTACCAACCGCTCAAATGAAGCCGTGGAGGTGCAACATACGATTAAAATCTTCACCTGCATACAAAGTTTGAAATGTGGAATTGTCTTCATGATTAAAAAGTGTGCTTTCAATATTTTAAAATAGTATTCAATCATATTTCTTAGTTGGGCATAATGTAATTGGATATTTCTTGCTTATTTGATGACTTTCGTCTTGTTTGACCTTCATGCAGATGGTAACATACATCATAATAATAAGCTATGAATATATGAAAATATTCATACTTGACGTTATTAAAATCGTTATATATGTCGATGATGCATCCTTAAGAATATATTATGGACAATCTATTAGAGGCAATGAACTTTGTAACACACAAGTATTCGAAATAAACCCATCTCAACTAGTAAAAATGTATACAAACTTCATGTCACGAGAATATGCATATTATATATATATTAAATGAATTCATTCTTATTAAGAAAGCTCAAAATTTTCATAGCAAAGAGATATGTTGGTATATGAGTCTTTTGAATAATACTAATATTATTCTAAACAATGTAAGGTTATTAATTAGTGTATTACTCGCAACATAAGCACACGTCACATCGTAGGTTGAAGCCATAATTATATGCTTTAAAGTATGAGTTTTACGTTATATTTGATACTATCATGAATGGTGTCCCTTACCTAGGTTGGTCGACAAAGTCTAGATATAATAATACAATTGTATTTAGTACTCTATTAAATGGGTGACTAACAGTTTTCAGCGAATGAATGAATTGTTATCTTATGATTTTGTTATGTCCAACGATATGGAAGAATATAACAAGTCGTTCTTCAACAGTTACTCGCTTTGTATTGTTTAGTAAAAATTTCATCATCATCAATATATATAGATGAAAAAATGTATTTTTACTCATTTTTAATTTAACTATACAATAATTATTGATTGCCTTAATTATATTGTTAATGAACTTAATTTGGTACGTGTGTCATATCCTTAGCATAACTTTAAGAATTTATTGCCAGCATTACTCGGCAACTGCCATAATGTAGGAAGTTGCTGCAAACGTTATCGCCGTTATAACTATCTCATCATTATTTAATTTACTCCATTCCAATGTCTACATTTCAATGGGGTACTGTACGTTTACATAAGTTTATTGTTAATGCATTATTAAGTTTGATGTAATCATGTTACCTTGAATAAATAAATTATAATATAGAATACAATACCTATATGATAATTGCAGACATTACTATACTTGTATAGTATTAATTAATAAGATTGTTTAATTTAAAGTAATCAATTAACAGGATATCTATAGTTAGTTTTAAATGTGTATATAATTATTATGTATTCAAAGTTACTTTTAAGTCTAAAAGACACATACATAGAAACTATTATATTTATCCAACGAGTGATAATATATAATAGCTACTATTCGAACATAATGTTTCAAATATAAGAGAAGAAATTAATATGTTATACTTGAGGGTGTATGTCATGTCATTTCTTGTATGATGTCCATCAAAATTTAATAATACGACCAACATACGAGAGAAAAAGATGTCATGTGCATGAAAATGTGGTTGTTTGTACATTATTGCATTATCTAATGACATATAAGACTATACAGTTTCCTCATATATACAGTTGTTGAAACCATTTGTTATAAATTTATCACCAGATTGATCCATATTAGTAAAATAAGGGCCCCTAAATGATCTTTTTCAACAACATCATGTTATCAACTATATAAAATGTGATTTGTTTCATCTTTCAACGTGTGTACTAAGAGATAAAAAAAAATGTATTACCTGTGACCCACTGATTTAGAAAAATACAATGCATGCATTAACTATAAAAGATGACATGAGAATCACACGATGTTAGTGAAATGATTCATTAGTTGCCACATGCATATGTAATAATAATGTGCAAGCATGGTATAATAGATTTGAAATCCATCTATTGGAGAAAAACTATTTTATTGATGTAGTACCTTAAGAATCAGGTTGGCTTATTAGGAAAGTGGGCAACAGTTTCATAAGCCAAATGTATGACTCCAACAAACTTGATTATCGTTTATAACTCATCTACTAGTTTCCAATGTTGGGTCCCATAAGCTTGGAATAAATTTTATCTTCGAAAAAAAATAAAAACGATCAGAAGAACATGATATATGGATTACATCTTCCACATATCTTTCATGGTGATGCATGTGTGTCTTATATACAAGCTTTATTGGACACATGTGGGATCACAAAGTTAATACACCAAAGTATTATATATGCACAATCCTAATTTCAAAACTTTGTTAGCCAATTTGAAAGTCAATTGAGTTGTCTAGGGTCGGTGAGAAACCTGACTAATTCACAATATTTTTTTATCATATAAAGAAAATTAATTGAAATAAGAATGATATGAAAACAATCATTTTCAAATTCAAAAATAAAAGTAATTCATGAATAGTACATATTTATTTTTTTATATTAAAAAAGAGATAATTAGAACAACATGTGATAAAAAAGTCATAAAAAATCTTAATTACACTAATTACACTATGTTTGGTTAATAATAAATTATAGTTAAAGTAAGAAGTTAAGGTCAAACTACATATTCATTTAGGTTATACTATGAAAAACAAAATCCATCTAAGGCCTATAAAGTAGAAATTTTAAAGATTTGCAAATATGTATATCTTTTAGAAGATAATCCATTTGAATTTATAGGATTTATAAGTAGCGACTGCTTTTACAAGTACTGTAATGCCCCGTCCAAAAAGGGAACAGTGTCCTGTAGTGCTCATGTGCGAACTGACCCAGGACCGAATGAATTGATCGCACGTGTGGGTCTAATATAAATTAATTAATTCCAAATTAAGCCATTGACACGAATAAATCAAATTGTGTCCGGGCCGAGCACGGGCCGTAAAGCCAGATGGCCACACTATACTTGGCGATTGTCCGTACAGGCCGTATCTCGCTCAAGGAAGGACCAAAAATCTTGAAACTTAGCTAGACCCTAGGTCTCGTTGGGCTTGCAGTCCTACGTAAATGCCATGCCCAGAGGATGCCCAGAAATGGATGAACCATGTTGTCCTACCAACACTAGCCAAGTGAGACTCGCCCTAATCTCAGCCTTAAGTTTAAGATTTTAAGTCAATAGTCATTTCGCTTGAAATAGAGAAATGAGGCATTTCAGACATCACATTTCTTCTAAATTTACATCGGAGGCCGAAAACGTTTCTCTACGCCCATCCACAAAATTTGAGCCTCGATTGAGGAATGATGACCGCTGATTGCAAATCGGACCCGTACGACAAAACCTCGCATCCGTTTGCCTTCAAACTTTGCACGGCCCTTCATCAGGTTATGGGGCACCTACCCTATAAATTTGGTGGCCAGGGGGTATCAGGGCAGCCCCAATAGCCAAAAAGTGGAGCGGTGACCGTTGATCACGAATCGGACCCGTACGATAAAACTCTGCATCCGTTTGCCTTCAAATTTTACAGGACCCTTCATCGGGCCATAGGGCACCTAGCCTACAAATTTGATGGCTAGGGAGTATCAGGTCAGCCCCATCAGCCAAAAAGGGGTCCCACAGGGCCATTTAAAGGGAAATATTATAACTCAAGGCCATTTGGCCTAAATTTAAGGAATAAAACCCTCTAACTCCCTCTCTCACTCACTCCCACAAAAAAAATTCCAGCAACAAGGGAGAGGAGAGAGTGAAGAAAGAAGGGAGAAAAATGAGAGAAAAAAGAAGGGAGAGAAGGGTGGGGCCCAAGGGAGATAGAATCTTGCAACCCCTCTTCCCTTTTCCTCAAGAAACCCCATACCCGCAGCTACAAGCACGATTTTCAATTGATTGGGTAAGTAACCACTCTTCTTCTTTAGAAACTCATTGTGTTAAGCTAGGCCTTGCATGTATTCTAACATGCAAGTACATTTGACTCAGGATCTCTACAAATTGACTCACTGAGTTTGGCAACCCTAGGTCGATTCCGCAAGCTCTCGACGATCCGTAGGTGCGGACCATTATCCTTAGGTCGCCAAGTACCAATTTTAGGATAAATTTAATGATTTTGGATGCTAGATTGATGTGCATGTATAATTTAAAGTAAAACCTAGATAAAAATCTATATGATAAGTATACCCATTATGCATGAAATCGTAAATTGATGTTTGATTGCTTTTCAAATTGTTTGGGCATGAGATTTGTGTTGCATGTACATTCTTGCATCTAACTTTTACATATTCTTCCATGTTGTATGCATGATTGAATTTTCCTATACTATGTATGATGTGTGATCTTTTGATTTTTTTTTTTGTAGTCCGGCACCATATGCACACATGTCTGATTTATGTTGTTAGAAGTAGTGGCATTCATTTTAATATCCTGAAATCTCATGCTTTGATGTATTGTACGTTTTATTCTATCTGTACTTGAAGATGAACTCTTAGCTTCGTAGAATACTATTATACATAGCTCATTCCCTGGGTTGGTCAGGAATCTGAGATTAGTAAGGGTGGTCTCGTTGATTGGGCCATCCTATGACTAGATCGACTGATTCAGGCAGACGTGAATGAGCAACAGTAGTAGGACTACATGGGTTACTTGCACCCGATGTCGTGCGTTTCGTGCTCGCCTAAATTTGGACAAACTAGTCCACCGACTGACCGACCATGTTTATTAACCATGTTTGCTCACGCCTATTGGAACCTAGAACACCCCTCGCCCACTGACGCCTATTGATAATGGTTAATAAACTGATCCACAGCCTCGTGAGCCGGGTATAGTGGAATGAGACACTATGTTCGTACTGTCGGCCTACCCTGGGATGACGAGCCTCCCTGTAGTGATCCACGAGCAATCCCACTTCCTATCACTCCTCATGTGCTTGCAAATCGAGGGTAAGGAACCCGATGGGATTAAGGATCGTGGGGCCCCGGCCTCGCACGTTGAGGTGTCATGGCCTCACAAACGGATGAGGGCACTGATATCGTCGGGTGTACTACTTTTTTCAACCTGCTGGATGAACAGACTTAACTAAAAACTCGGCTAACATGTTCACGATCGCATTAGATTGGTTAGGTTGGCGACTCAACAATTGAGGTCGCAATGAAGGAGTGTTGGTCATGCGCGATCATAAGACGAAGTCGCTCGAGGGAGTGTTATTGTGAGGACATGCATCATACCATAAGTCATGCATATGCATTAATAAGTTTAGTCAGAGTTGTGTGAATGTATGCTTTTCATTAAATTCATCATAGAATTAATATTTGATGTAACTTACGGCTAATGACTCCCACTGAGTTGATCACTCACTCCCACTCTGGGACGGTGTTTTAAAACACCAACCAAACTCTTCATTAGATGCAGGAGATGGGGAGCATGACGAGCCGAGCGGGGCGAGCGCAGACGAGGATGAGGAGCTCTCCTACCTCCAGCTTATGGGCGGGTTGTCGTAGATCAAGCAGGCTAACTATGGGCTGTTATGCAGGGAAATTAGAGCACTATCCTTTTGGACATATTCTTTTGGACATTTCATAGATCTAGTTCACCATTCTTTTAGGCATATTCTTTTGGACATTTCATATAAGTATTTTGTTGGGCGGCACCTTGTGCGATCCGTTGATATTTTTGTAACAAATCAAATGCCTTAACCGCTCTCATTTCAATAGATTAGTGGTAGTTATGGCTTATGCTTCATTTGATTCTCTATTTTGCTCATTTAAATTGAATTAAATGTAAGTCATTGAAATTGGAAAATAAGTGACACTCGGGAACTTGGAAGTCGAGTATTGCTCGACCTCCAGATTTTCAGGGCGTTACAAGTGCTTATCTAGTATCTTTCATATCACGCATGAATTGAGACAACTTATACAAGGAGGCTTCGAAGATTTCAGTCAAAAGTATATGAGATATTCGACGGCAATATACCTTTGATACCAATCAATAATTAACATGAAGAGTTTCAATAGATAATTTAATAGGAAATATATGTGCTGAATAGAGAATGAGCAACTATTTGGCATTCATCATGTCTGCATGCAGTGAAAAATGAGGAGAGACATATATGTTCTCTTGCATGACATATCAATTGCAACTGCATGTCGGCAACGCCTTTAGAATGGAAGTTGACCTCTTCCAATCCTTCCAAAAAGTTAAGGGAAATCTCTAAAAAGATTGTTCACCGATGGTTTATATGACAATGGATTGGAGAGAGGGGTCATTTTTGCATATGGAGTATGGTTGAAATAAACTAACATTGTAACGCTTTAGTTTTTCAAATAGGTTCTTCCATCGGTGTCTCCTCATGTATATGGTATCTAACTGTAAGTTACAGTCGAATGTTAATCAACTCTCCATCTAAGAGCTTTATTGACAAGGTGGATGAGCTTCTAGGCAATTATTGGGGGTTGTTCAAGAAATGTCAAGTGACTTTGATGCCCTAACAACAGACGAACCTAAAATGAGTAAATTTCGACGAATGTGAAGCGAATAAAGACTAGAAGAAAGTGGAGAAGGGGACGAATGTAGCAATGTAGAGAGATGACATCAGTGACAGAGGAAGAGAGAAGGTGGCTTGAGAAATGAAAAAAGAGCAGAGAATTTTCGCAAGTAGCATTGGTTCAGTTCTTCACGTGAGTGTTAACCGTTAAATATACCATAGAACCACATAACTTCAAAAAGAAATCCTAAATATAGATCTTTGTAATGCAACTTACGTTGATGTGATCTCATGTCAGTGTAAGTCAACTCGAATTGACCACTAAATGTCACATTTTTTTTAAAAATGACAGCCAAAAGCCATCATTTTCTCCTTACTAGGTATAATTAATGAAACAAACAAACTCCAGCTGCCAACCACGCAGCTATCACCTTCCAATCTAGATGGGTGCACCCCAACCGTGGATCCTTAACTATAGAAACTACCTTGATGCATGTGAGTTAACCATGGAGCCTACCTCGATCTATTTGCCTTATATGGACGCGTTATTTTAAAATCTCGTTTTAAGGCATGATCTCGAAAATCAAGTAGATCTAAATCTAGGTGAACCTTAACACATAAACAATGGTAATTGACCATTAAAAACTTCAGTGGTCTCTTTATCCCAAGTCTTTGTGACCTTATCAACAGGCTGGATGGCAAATAAACATTCCAGTGGGATTCAATCACAACTATTTGTGTGGTCCACCTAAGATTTGGATCTGCTTCCTTTTTTGAATCATGCCCTCAAAATGATCTTTCAAAATGTATGGATGGTGTGGATGTAAGTTATATACGTCAAAGTGGGCCCCACGGTAGAGATCCACCGAAATTACGCCCTCCAAAGGGGGCCTTCCCTTTCGACAGTGGGGGCCTATCAGGTGGATGTTCTCAGACACCAAATTACGGACTACACACCGACAAATTCAAGCAACAAGGATCCACGGCCTCTCCAATTACAGACTAGGGTGGGACTCAAAAGATCAATGGTCTGGATTACCCAACCATGAGCCATGTGTAATCATGCAACTTTTTTAATGCACACAGTCACAGCAGCTTTCATGCATGAATTTCGAAGATCCTTTTGTGACTGGTATCATGATGGATGGACCCACCCCCCTGCTTAAAAGTTGAAAATAATTTGGTGGCAACAATTTCCCAAAAAACTGTTCTAGATAGCCTAGACAACAAAAAGCTGTGGGGGGCCCACCTTGATGTGCTCGCGCCTTTCATTCGTCTAGACTAGCTCATGTTAGGGACCAAAGCCAGACAAAATTCAAGTGGGCCAGATCAATGGAATGGTGGGGACAGGGACACCCACCATGCCATCCAACCCGTGCATGAGACGAGTCCCATCGGAGGAAAAAACCAAATATCTGCCTGATCCAAAACTTCATAGGGCCCCAACAAGGTTTCAACGGCAGGCATCCTCATCCCGACCTTTCCCTGTGACATGGCCCACCTGGATTTCTCATCTGTTTTATTATTGGGTTCGCTTCCTACCATCAGCAATCGCAATCAATGGACGGATTGAATGTCACATAGACATCACTGTTGGACCCCCTACAACAACATTAGTAGTATATGAAATTAGTGTCCATGATTCATCTCCCAAAGTAAAAAAATTTCAGTACTTCTCACCGAACATCAAATCAGCATGTTTGGAGTCCCACTAATTGGACGGTTCGGATTTATTATAGCTAAGTGACCAATCAATATACACGTGAGAATTCATTTTTACATACATAGATTATTGATAGCTACATGCATTTTTTTTGCCAATAGAGAGAAAAAAAAAAAGGATACTTGTTAAAATCATTTACCTTCCCCTTCAAAGAATTTTTTCAATTTTTTTTTTTAATCTTCCATCTCTACTGCTTGCTGACTTCATCTCCTTCCTTCAAGCTCACCTCTACCACTTCCACCATTCCAAAATGGCGGTCGCCGGCAGCAGCCGAGTCGGCCCCACCGGATTCTGGCCTAATCGACTTGAACATTGCCATCACCTGCATCATCGAGGGCCGCTTCGAAGGCCGATCGTCCAAGCAAAGGCTCGCGAGCTTAAGGTGCTGCAGCAGCTCTGTTTCCAAGGTCGGATCTTCCTTCATCAGCACTGGATCGAACACGTCGCTTACCTTCATTTTCGAATTCTGCTTAGCCCACCCTACCAAGTTGTTATCGCCGAAGTCGATTGAATCTGTAGGTTTCTTCCCAGTCAGCAGTTCAAGGAGGACGACGCCGTAGCTGTAGACATCCCCTCTGGTAGAGCACTTGAAGCTCTGGTAATATTCCGGCGGGACGTAGCCAGGGGTTCCTGCCAGTGTACTGACGCTGAGATGTGTGTCCATGGTGCTTACCAGACGGGCCATGCCGAAATCGGCGACGCGAGCCTCCAAGTTCTCGTCGATCAGGACGTTGCTCGATTTCATGTCTCTGTGAATTATGTGGGGACTGCAGTTATGGTGGAGGAATGCTAACCCCCTCGCGGCTCCAATAGCAATCTTCCTCCTCGCCGCCCAGTTGAGCTTGATTCCGGCCTTCTTCCGGTCTCGTAGGACGTCATCTAAGCTTCCATACTTCATGTACTCGTAGACCAGGAGCCTCTCCTCACCGACCTTGCAGTAGCCCAGGAGAGGGACGAGGTTGCGGTGCTTGATTCTTCCAATGGTTTCCATCTCGGCTGTGAATTCACGATCTCCTTGTCCGCTGATGTGGATCAGCTTCTTGATCGCGACGACGCTTCCATCCTTGAGCTGAGCTTTGTAAACGTCACCGAATCCGCCCGAGCCGACGAGACTGTCGGGGTGGAAGCCGTTTGTGGCTTCGACCAGATCGGCGAATGTGAGCTTCCGGAGGGGTTTCTCGAAGGTGGATAGGTTGATGCTGAGAGCCTCCCGCGTGCCTGTGAGCTTCCAAAAGCTCACATTGGCGGTGCCTGAGTGAGATCGGCTGTCGATGTACACATCCAAACTGCCTGCATCCTTCTTCTCCTGCCGCTTCTTGCTTTCGATCGCTAGGATTATCAGACCGAAGATGCAGAAGAGGGAGAAGAGCAGCCCCATCGCTACGCTCCCAGCAAGCGACGCTCGCTTCCCGTGAGACCTCTGATGCTGCGAATTCGAAGTGTTTGAGGCGGGACCTGCTCCGCAGGGAGAAAGCGGCAATCCGCAGAGGCCAGAATTGTTCAGATACTGCTTGGCTGGGAATGTCGTCAACTGACTAGGCGATTGGGGGATCGAGCCATTGAGCTTGTTGTTCGAGAGATCTAGCTCCGTGAGCATCGAGATGGCGATGAAGGACGGCGGGATCGGGCCTTCGAGGTCGTTGTGGGACAGATCAAGTATCATCAACTTCACCAAGTTTCCAAGATCAGTAGGGATCACACCGGAGAGAAGGTTGTGCCCCAAATTCAAAACATACAGATAGTACATGATCCCAATCTCCTTCGGAATGCTGCCCTCCAGGAAGTTGTAGGAGAGATCTAGGAAGATCATCGAGCCATTGTTGTTGAACGTGTACTGCATCCTGCCTTTGTAGATTCTAGAGGAGTTGCAGGACTGCCGCATCAGGACCCTGCTCAGCTGATCGGGCGGGATGCCTCCGATTTCGAGGAGACTGCCGGCGCCACGGCATTCGGCGCTCCCATCATTCTTCATATAGATGAAGGACTTCCCGGTAACCAATCCGACGGCGATTTTGCCGGATTGCTTTGCGAGGGAAGGAGGGATGGTCCCGTTTAGACGGTTGCTGTTGAGGTCCAACCATATCAAGCTCCGGCAGTCTCCAAGCTCGGACGGGATCCGCCCCGAGAACGAGTTGTTTCCGAGCTTGAGGATCGCGAGGTTCTCAAGCCGTCCAATCCAGGCCGGGATCTCACCTCTCAGGCGGTTGCTCGACAGTGAGATCCAGTTCAGTTTGGTGCAGTTGCTCAAGCCGGCAGGAATCGTCCCCGTCAATCCATTGTTGTCTAGGATCAGGTTCTCGAGCATCTTGAGGTTTGAGAGCTCGGTGGGGATTTCTCCGTCGAGGAAATTCAACCACATGATCAGATCGCGGAGCTGGCCCAGTGATCCCAGGCTGGAAGGGATTGGCCCGGTGAGGTAATTGAAGCTGAGATCAAGCGACACCAGCTGTGAACAGTTACTCAGAGCTGCAGGGACGGCGCCGGTCAACTGATTGTTCTGAAGATAGAGCTCCTTCAACCTGTTTGTCGGATTCCGGCACAAATCGGGCGGTATGGACCCGTTGATCCTATTCGAACTCAAATCGAGCAGCTCCAAGCTTGAAATCTCCGGCACCGAATCTGTCACCGCACTGAGATTGTTGGAAGACAGGTCCAGCTTTCTCAAATTCAGCATCGAGGACAGAGTCCCAGGCGGGAATCCGCCGGACAGCGAGTTGTTTGAGAGATCGACCAGCTTCAGGGCCGAACACGAAGCGAAATCCGGAGGCAGAGCGCCGGACAAGTGGTTGGAGGAGAGATCGAGCTCGAGGAGGTTCTTGCAAGCTTCTGCCGCAATCGACCGTGGGACCTCGCCGGAGAACCCGTTCGACGAGAGGTTGAGATGCCGCAGCGACCTGCAGTTCCCGCCAAAAGACGGGATCTTGCCAGAGAAGTCATTGGAAGATAGATCGAGGTACACGAGATTCGGGCAGTCAGATACCGGAATACTCCCGGAGATTCTGTTCTTCTTTGCATTCAAGAACCGAAGCTCGTTGCCGACGGCAGAGAAGAGTGACGGGAGAACGTCGGGGCCGAATATCTGATTGAAGGACAGATCCAACGACTGCAGATGAAGGTGGGGCCCACCGCGGCCGGACGATCCGCCGTAGACGAAGCTGTTGTATGAGAGATTCAGGGATTTCAAGGCGGGGCAGGAGCTCAAGCTCGAGATATCCGAAATCGGACCCGAGAGATTGTTTCCGGCGAGGTCTATTCCTGTCAGACGCGGGCTACAGTTGGACTCGGTGGCGGAGAGGAGGTTTCCGGTCAGACTCGTGTTTTTGAGAGAAAGCGTCTGGAGGAAGTCTAACAGCAGGAGGGAGGAAGAGACGGACGTGAAGACGGCGTCTAGACGGAGGTTGGAGAGATCGAGGGACGTGACACGGGAGTCGTTGTTGCAGGTGACGCCCGTGAAGTAGCACGGATTTCGGTGCGCCTGCCAGTCTTGGAGAGGCTGCGAGTTCTGGACTGTTGATTTGAAGTCGAGGAGCTTCTGACCGTCCGTTGAGGAAGAAGCGGAGGAGAAGGAAGGGAGAGAAAAGAAGAGGAGAAGGAGAAGGTGAGGCGAGGCCATGGAGACTTTCATGGAGGGTTTTGGGAGGGTTTCTTTTCAGAGTTTTGATGCTGCTGCAGGGGTGAAAGGGTATTTTTGTAATTCTGGGAGTTTTGAGGGAGGTGGGAAGAGAGAGAAAAGACGGGCGTGAGAGAAGAGGGTAGGGGTATTTATGGAATAGGAACAGGTTCTGGACGGCCACGTGGAATTGATTCAGGACTTCGGCTGCTTGGTTGGCTTGAAAATGGGTTACGTGATTACGTCGTAGGAGATCGGATGGTCAAAACATTCCGATCTAGCAAGTGTAATAACGGGAGTTATTTAATACTCTGGCGGCCTATGATGCGCAGGCACTTAGAAGCTGTGAGGGGCCACCGTGATGTATAGGTTTTATCCACGCCGTCCATTCATTTTTTCCATACCATTTTATGGAATAAGAACAAAAAATTAGGCAGTTCCAAAGCTTAAGTGGACCACACGATGGGAAATAAACACCTACCATTAAAACTTTTTAGAGCCACATAAGTTTTGGATCAAGCACAGGTCTTTGTGATAGGTTGGATGGCACGGTGGGCCCTAGAAGGTTTCAACAATATGTCATTATCACCTATGCTTCCTGTGGTGTGGTCCACATGAGCCTTGGATCTGCCTATTTTTGCCCGTACACTGCTGCGTACATTAACTCAAATGAGCGGCTTAGTGGCCTTACCGTGGGACCCACATTGATGATGTTTTGTATATCCACGCCGTCCATTCGTTTCTCCATCCCGTTTAGGACGTTTTCCCAAAATTTAAACAGAACCGTACCTCAGGTGGGCCACATCACAGGAAACAGTGTTGATTGTGAGCCTCACCATTAAAATTCCAAAAGGCCCATCACAGAGTTCTTCGTAATGTTTATTTGCCATCCAATCTGTTAATAATTTCAAGAAAACCTAGATGGATGGAAAAATAAAAAGATTAGCTTGATTCAAAATCTTTTTTGGTCCACAAAAAGCTTTTAATGGTCATTCGTCACTATTTATAATGGTGTGGTCCACTGATATTTGAATCTTCTGAAATTTTAGGACCGAGTATTAAAATGAGATTGTAAAGCATATGGATGGTGTAGATATACAAAAAATATATAAAGTGGGCCCCACAAGGTAAGGGTAACACCCACTAAGGTGTACCCGGGTAACTCTCAAATGACTTTGGATGAAGAATCCAAGCCCCTGATTCGTGGATGCTTGTTTGCTGACATAGTACCGTTGGATTATCAACATTTCAACTGTACAATAAGTGTCCGCCAATAACAAGTGTCCACCAATTCAATGGCCAGATTCTCAAATAAGTGTTGGATTTGGCTTATGATGCATCACGTGTGAAGTATCTCCGTGCCTTCGTGTAGTCGTCCTCCACTAATAAAAGAGGTGTAGTGCTGCCGAGCTCGCCCCACCACGTGCTTTTGTCTCACCATCTGGTGATCCAGACCGCTCGTGCCGAAAGACCCAAAATTTAGGGCGTGTTTGGACGGGCGAGGAGCGATGGAGTAAGGCGGAGCAGGTGGGATAGGGTTTCGAAATCCCATCATGTCCGTATGGGTCTCCGTTTGGGGTGGCGACGGATTGAAGATCCACTGTAGATCCCGTTAGATTCGGACGGCTTTATATGGGATTGCGAAATCCCGCGCTGGATAGGTTGGTGGATTACAATCCCTTCTCGATCCCATCCCACTCCCATTGACAGTCCATCATACGGGTTGAAGATGAGATTTCTCAGGTATGCATTTGTGGCGGGAGATTTGGTAGATGGAGGGATTTTTTGGCACGTAATTGCCTTATAAAGGCTGTCTTTAGGTCATGATGGCTGTTTTCAGATGACTGGGTTTGCCATCGCGAGCTGAAAGGAGTGGTCGGGCTGAAGTAGGTTGTCTTCCTCGCCCCGAGCATGAAACGCCCTTGTGTCATGTGCATATGTCTTGCATGTTCCAAAAATTGTTTATTTCTCTAACATCGGAGAGGGGCATGAATGATTTTCATTTTTTGTGATGTATCCCTCTCATCAACCGACGAAACAGGTCCAAATGTCATTCATTTGAGCCTGTCAAGCTGGCTGCCATGGCATCGTTTGTAGTTCAGATATATATGTGCGATTAGATTTCTTCTTCATAGGTCTTAGAATGATGTTCTGTTATTCACAATGCTTTAATCTAATGTATACACATGTGATGTATTTCTCTGCATCGTTTCAACCTCATGGGATTGCAGCAATCTCATGCCCGGCCAAACACTCCCACTGTTGCAATCCCAACATCCATCCGCCCGGCCAAACATACCACATGCTGGCCCATGGGATATACCAATCCCATGGGATTGCCAGCAATCCACTGACGCAGCCATCATTACCTTGGAAATGCTACCATCCACCCTAATACAATCTAATCCCATGGAATCCGCCCGTCCAAACACGCCCTTATTGAAGTGATTCTCTTGTGACCTTAGCCCTAGTGGCAGGTACTATGGGGGCCATTACTGTTTTACATCCGGCGCAATCCATCTATTTTGCCAAATCATTTTAGAGCATGAGCTAAAAAAAACTAAAGTGGATTTAAAGATAAAGTGACCACAATAATAGAAATAATAAAAATAATAACAGTGACCACATTGAAACCTTTTTATGGCCTTTTCTAAAGTTTATTTTGTAGGAAAGGTAACCCCTTCATCAATTGCTAATAGGTCACCAGTGAATTGCTTTCAAGGCTGTTAGCCGTTTTAGACCTACGCGAACTATCGAGAAGTCCAAAGTGCGCTAACTAGCATCACTACAGCCACACTGCTAGTGCCCGAGCTCGAGCACATGGCTCAATCTCCAAAACTCCAATTAAGAATATCATACACACTTCCACGTATAAATCACAAATTTTCTCTTCTTATTTCCATTGTGGAGCAAAAGCACACACTGCACTTTTCATTTGAAAATTTTCAAGAAGTGTTTTAGCAACAAAATAAAAATCTCCAAAATTTTTGAATATATTTTATTTTCAAAAACTAAATTTCAACACATTTTCATCCAACTGTTTGTATGACCACACAGACTAAAACTTAGATCTAAAACTTTTGAAGCCTCTAAAAAGTTTTTACTAATTCTTATAGTGTGGTCCACTTGAGCTTCCCCCCCCCCCCCTTTCCGCGCGATATGCCATAAAATTGAGTAGTAAAGATAAAACGCATACATCACCATGGGCTGACTGCCTACCATCTCCTGACGAGTCACTCAGGTATCTGCTTTCAAAATTTACTGCGGACTGCTCGTGACTTTGGAAGCCATGTGCCTGATGTCCCTAAGGTCGTGTTAGAATATAAGTTCAAAACTCAAGTACGTCACACAACAAGTGGGGAGTAAAAAACTTACAATTAAGTCTTTTAAAATTTACATAATGTCTTCATGACATCCAAACCGTTCATGAGATCACTCGTACTGAGATGAATGTTAAAATACAAAAATATTAGCCAAACTTATGTAGCCCCACAAAAGTTCCAACACCAGCATTCAATCCCTATTGTTTCCCATTGCGTGGCCTACTTGAGTTTTGGATCCGTCTT
This sequence comes from Magnolia sinica, assembly GCF_029962835.1. Taxonomy (NCBI): domain Eukaryota; kingdom Viridiplantae; phylum Streptophyta; class Magnoliopsida; order Magnoliales; family Magnoliaceae; genus Magnolia; species Magnolia sinica. The sequence goes on along the minus strand of NC_080573.1, from coordinate 112,161,415 downwards.
ATTTTTGGACTTATTTCTTAACATGAACTGTCAAAATGAATGAACAAGATGGATTTCTCACAAACATAATGGCAGAACCCACCTAACTTTGGACCCATTCCGCAGGTATCATAGGCAACCTATCCTATCACATCTGTGAGATCCTTTTCTCCATGTGGGCCATGATGATGGTACGACTTATACCAGCGGTTTGGATCATGTCCTGGTGGGGCAGATGATATTCATATTCTACTCTGTGATTCGGCTTTCCTATACGGTCCTCATCCTGAAGCCGAGGCCATACATATTGTAATTCGTTGATCTATTGGGTCACATCCGATCTCCACATTTGGGCCAGCTTACGATCGTGTGGCCCAATTGGGCTGGCCCAGCTATTGAACGAAAAGGATCTTCCACACGTGCGCAGCAAAGGAAGCAAGTCCCAGGGCAATGCATGTGCCGTTATCAGAATTGGCCAGAGTCAACAGTCATGGTATCCTTGTTGAGTCAGTAATAACCGTTCATTATGGCCCACGAGTGATGGTCCCTGATGCAGTTCTCTCATTAATTGGAATCTGGAAATATGGTTTGAGTGAACGTGCCCTGCCAAAGGGTAGTTAAGATGGACTAGAATCCTATGCAACACCTGAGCTTTGTGGGCCCACCTTGATGTGCGTCTGACCGTCTCCTTCATTCAGCTGCGATACTAAAAGTCAGGCTGGTATAAAACTCAAGTGGACCACACCACAGGGAAGAGTGTGGATGGTGATGCAGAACATAGAAATCTTCCAGGGGGTAATGTGTTGTTTATATGCCATCCAACTCGTTAATTAGGTGAAGCCCACCAGCATGAATAGATGTTCCAAAATTCAATTGGATCCAGAACTCATGTGGACCACACCGAGTCATTTTTTAAAAGGTTTTAGGTGGCATTTTACATCATTCCTCTGGTATAGCCCACCCGATTTTTGGATCGATATGTTATGTACGGTGGACATGATTTTTATCAATACATGGACGGAATAGATGTTACAAATACCTCAGAGTGGTCCCCACAGATCTCTGGTGTTGCAGGCCCTTCTTACAACAGGCGTTGTAGAGGATTCGGGTCCAGTTGAGAAAAAAGAGGCCAGGCGGGTTTGCAGGGAGTGGATTAAGTGAGACCTTGGATCCACTGAGGTGGGTGGGACCCCTGACTTTGGGGCTCACGGTGATGCACGTGCCTTAAATCCACACCGTCCAACCGCTTTGAAAGCTCATTTTATGGCATTATGACAAAAATGACGTTCACTCAAATCTTGGGTGGACTACACCATAGGAAACTGTCGTGGTTGAATCCTCACCATTAAAAACTTCATGGATTCCACCTGAATGTTTATTTGCTATCTAACCTGTTGATAAGGTCACAAACACATAGACGAAGAGACCGCACAAATCATCTTGATCCAAAGCTTTTGCGACTCATAAGAAGTTTTTAGCAGTCAATCACCACTCTTTCCAGTGCAATGGTCCATGTGGGATTTGTAACCGGTTCATTTTTTGGATAATGCCATAAAGGGGGGGGGGGGAAGGGGGGGGTTTTGGACGTATGCAAGGTGCACGAGGTTGTAGAGGATGAGTTCATATATACTATAATTTATGATCCCTTACAAGCTAGTATTAATTACTTTATAAATCTTAACGATGACATGATATTAGATATAGCGAGAGCTTTATTAAAATATTCTAAGCCGGTGCTTGAAACTAACCACTGAATGCCAAGCTTTAAAAATTTGCTCCTAATAGACTTAAAGCCTCTACTATCTAGCATCAAACCACTGAAGCTTGACCTAAAACTATTGCCATATGAGCTGAAGTATGTTTATTTAGGTCAAGGAGACACATATCCAGTGGTGTTTTCTTCTCACTTGAATATTAAGCAAGAAAGCAAGCTGATTGCTACTCTTAAAAACCACAAGAGTGTGATGGGATGGACTATAACGGATCTCAAGGGAATTGATCCCCTGATTTGCATCCACCGAATACACTTTAGGTAGAATGCCAAAACATTAAGGCAACCACAGTGTCAATTAAATCCAAACATGAGGAATATAGTCAAGATGGAGGTGTTGAAACTATTGGATGTCGGTATCATCTACCATATATCCGATAATCAGTGGGTGAGCCCAACTCAGGTGGTACTAAAGAAGTCCCAGAATCACCATTGTAGCCAATGCCAACAATGAACTACTGCCAACTAGATTACCACAAGTTAGAGAATGTGCATTAACTACAGGACGTTGAATACCATCATAAGGAAAGACCACTTTCCCTTACCTTTTGTTGATATAATTTTAGAAAGATCGGTCGGTCATTCTTACTAAAGATTGGTCAATCATTCCTACTATTGCTTATTAGACGGATACTCGAGCTACAATCAAATTAAGATAGCCTTTAAAGATTAGGAAAAGACCACATTTACATACCCCTTTGGCACATTTGCTTGTCAAATGATGTCATTCGAGCTATGTAACGCTCCTGCAACATTCCAGAGATGCATGCTTAATGTCTTTTCAGACATGGTTGGGTATTTTTCTAGAAGTGTTCATGGACAATTTCTTCATTTTTGGAAGAACGTTTGATGAGTGTCTCGATCACTTGAATTTGGTTTTGCCAAACTGTGAAGAGAAGAACATTGTCTCTTGAATTGGGAGAAGTGTCATTTCATGGTTCAGAAAGGAATTGTCCTTGGACAGGTGATCTCGTCCAATGGAATTGAAGTAGACAAGGCCAAAATAGATTTGATTTCTGATTTTTCGGCTCCCAAAAGCATGCGTGACATTCGTTCTTTTTTACGTCACACAGTATTTTATAAGAGGTTCATTAAGGACTTTAGTCAAATCTCTATACCATTAACCTCCTTCAAAAGGATGTCCCGTTTGAGTGGACTGACTCATGCCAAGAGGCTTTTACAAAACTAAAGGGAATATTGACAACCGCACCAATCATGCAACCATCGATTGGAGCATTCCTTTTGAAATCATACGTGATGCTAGTAACCATGCTATTGGGGCTATGTTAGGCCAAATGAAGGACAAGAAACCGCGTGTTATCTACTACTTAAGTAGAATGTTGAATGGTGCCCACATAAATTACTCTACTACGAAAAAGGAACTCATTGTCATAGTCTTTGTTCTGGACAAATTCAAATCTTACTTGATTGAATAAAAAATTATAATTTTCACTAATCATGAGGCGCTCAAGTATGTTCTCTCAAATAATGATGTTAAACCTTGTTTTTGGAGATGGATCCTCTTACTCTAAGAATTCGACTTAAAAATGCGTGATAAGAAATTAGTAGAGAACGTAGTAGCAGACCACTCATCTCAACTGGTTCTTTCATATTTGAGGTCTATTTGAGTTTTGATCTCTATTGCAACAAATAGGTCTTGGCCCCTTTAGTAACTTGACATTGCTAATGCTTTCCTCAATGGTGATTTATCTAAAGAGGTTTACATGGATCAACCTTCGGGATTTGTTGCTCAGGGGGAGAGTAGGAAGGTGTGCAAGTTGAGGAAAGTCATTTATGGGCTCAAACAATCTCCACATTCATGGTTTAAGAAATTCAGCAAGTCTCTTTTAGACTTCTGGTTTCGTTGTTACAAAGTCAATCATTCAATGTTTATAAAGCACGAACTCAAGAGAGTAGTGGTTCTAGTCGTCTATGTAGATCGATATCATTATTTCCGTAAGAGATGATGAAGAGATAACCAAAGTTAAAAAATCACATATGACGACAATTCCAGAGGAAAGACCTTGGCCCTTTAAAGTATTTCTTTGGAATTGAAGTGGTGCAGTCCAACTCGTGCATCATATTATCTCAACGCAAATGCATTCTTGACTTACTACAAGAGACATGATTATTTGGATACAAACCTTGTGACACTCCCATTGATCTAAAAGTAAAGCCGGGTGATGATCGAGGGGAGTCCCTTCTAAACTCAGAGAAATACAAGAGACAAGTAGGCAAGCTTATATACCTAATGCTCACTCGTCTAGATTTCTCCTTCGATGTTTGAATAATTAGCATATTAATACATAAACTAAGGACACATCATTGGTATGCAGTTTTGTAGATTTTGTGTTGTTTAAAAGGTACACTTGGATGGGTGCTCATTTATAAGAGGAATGGATATCTTGTGGTTAACGGCTATGCTGATGCGGACTGGACTCGATCTGTAACAAATAGACTATCTACTTCAAGATACTGTACATTTGTTGGAGGGAAGTTGATGTAAGACGTGGCACAAATACATTTCTAGCATGGTTGGACCAAAAGAAGGTGGACCGTAAATTGATCATAAATTTTGATCTGGGTATTGTTACGGGATGCCCAACCTATTAATATTTACTGAAACAGGCCATCCGAGGTGAACCAACTCACATGGTGGGTCGCATTTGTCCGTTTCGCCATAAAACGCGCACTTTCAGCTCAAAACGAAATTTAAGGAAAACTTATTATTTTTAATAATTTCAATTTTTTAATATTTTCTTAGTTTTAGAGTTTTAAATTTTCTTCTTTTTTAAAAACAACTTGTAATCATGCTAAGACTCTTTTAGCAAAAGTTTATTTGGAATTTTTATTTTTAGAAATTAGGTTTTCGAAGAATTTTATTAGAATTAGGATTGTTATTAGAGTTAAAATTTTACTATTTTTTGTAATTACGAATTTTGATTTTTTCTATATTAATGGTGTAACAGGGACACATTAGATGATTATCAATCAATAAAGTTATTTTGAATTTTCTAGAATTAATTTCTATTTTTCCTCATAGATTCGAGGTATTCTATGAGGAGTCCAGAGAAGCTCCATGGATTCGGAGTGGTTATCCCCTTGAGGAAGATGGTGATCAACCTCACACGCCCATCCTTACGTTAATTGGTATCAGATCGAGGACTCACCTCAAACCGATGGCAAATAACAAAGGTATGGACCAAAATCTTATGGATGGTGATCCAGTGATGCATTATCTTTTGGAAAGAATGGAAGCTTTCCACCGAAGTTGACCATGCAAGGGTTGCAAGCCACCCTTAATCGTATTTCGGATACGCTAATTCTGCCCCGAGCCCAAGGCGATGCTCAACCGTTTGTGGTTGTTGTACGACATAACTCCGATTTTCGTAGAGCACCACCTGACGATGGTGAATCGCAGGCCACCACTTTGATTGTGAGTAAGCCGTTATACACGCCAAAAGTAGAGATAGATTTACAGTGGCACAACATTTTTCGAGACGAGGTGCACTGTAAATCAAAAAAAAACTGTAATGCAATCATTGATGTCAGGAGTAGTGAGAATTTCGTGTAAAAAATAATAGTGGAAAAACTGCAACTGAAAACAGAAAGGTACCCATCTCCGTACACAATTGGACGGGTCAAGGAGGTCAACAAAACAGAGGTAACTGAACAATGCATTGTCTCATTTTCAATTGGTAAAAATTATAAGGATAAAGTACTTTGTGATGTGGTCGATATGGAAGTTTGTCATATGTTACTTGGTCGACCATGACAATATAATGTTAATGTTGCACATACATGCCAGGATAATATATTTATATTTATTAAAGATGGTAGAAAGTTTATCCTCGTCCCTATGAGAACGAAGAACCAACCTAAGACTTCGAAAGTTGACGAACGGTCTCCTGTACCCAAACATGATTTCGTTAAACAATATGAGGAAACATGAGATATAAATGTATTAATTGACAAGAAAAAATATATAGAGCCTTTGAACATCCCAGAAGATTTGAAACCAGTATTGCATGATTTCAAGACGATTGTTATCAATGAACTTCCTAATAAATTAGCCCTCATATGAGATATACAAAACCACATTAACCTTGTCTCAGGGACAAGTCTGCCTAATTGCCCACATTATTAGGAAAAATGTGAGATCTTGCAAGCACGAGCGAAGTAACTGATCCATACTAGTCAAGTCAAGGAGAGAGTATGAGTCAAGTCAATGACAGTGTAAGTACATATATTCTTTCAGCTCAAGAGCCTAATGCAAACTATAAGGAAGAGACTGATAAACATTGGCGCCAGAAATTATTTGAGTACCATGAGCGAAGTCCCTTGAGTAACTCAACGATGAGTTCTTTTAACTGGAGGGGTCTGATGTAGGACGTGACATAGATACATTCCTAATATGGTTGGACCAAAAGAAGGTGGACCGTAAATTGATCATAAATTTTGATCTGGATATTGTTACTAGACACACAACCTATCAATCTTTACTGAAACGGGTCATCCGAGGTGAACCGACCCACATAATGGGTTGTATATGTCCGTTTCACCAAAAAACGCGCGCTTTCGGCTCAAAATGAATTTAGGAAAACTTACTATTTTTAGTAATTCCGATTTTTTAATATTTTCTTAGTTTTAGAGTTTTAGATTTTCTTATTTTTTAGAAATAACTTGTAATCATGCTAGGACTCTTCTAGCAAATGTTTATTTGAAATTTTTATTTTTAAAAATTAGGTTTTAGAAGAGTTTTATTAGAATTATGATTTTTATTAGAGTTATAATTTTGTTATTTTTAGTAATTACGAATTTTGGCTTTTTCTATATTAATGATGTAACGGGAACACATTAGATGATTATCAATCAATAAAGTTATTTTGAATTTTCTATAATTAATTTCTATTTTTCCTCATTGATCTGAGGTATCTCTGTGAGGAGTCCAGAAAAGTTCCTTGGATTCAGAGTAGTTATCCCCTTGAGGAAGACAGTGATCGACTTCATCACGCTTATCCCTGCGTCAAAAGCTTATAGCATGAGGAAGTAAAAAAATGTTATGGGACACGCATTGTGAATTTCTATAGATTAAGTACCTCCTCCAAGAACTCAAACCCTTTGACAAAGCACCAGTGTCACTGAATTATGATAACTAGGTCGCAACTCACATTGTTAACAATTCCTTTTTCATGAAAGTATTAAAGATATTGAAATAGATTATCATTTCATACATGAGAAATGTGCATTCAAGAAAATTGTTATAGAACAGGTATTGTCCAAGAATCAGTTAATTGATATTTTCACTAAAAGTCTTCAACATATATAAAATGCTGCATCTGTTACAAGTTAGGTATGATTGATATATATGGACCAATTTGAAAGGGAGCGTTAAAGATTAAAAAGGCTCACCGCATATCCAAGTCAATTATCATATTAAATAAAATAGAGGTGAAGAGAGAAATCCTGACACATCCTGCTCTCGTACTTTTTTTTCCCTCTCATATTCTCTTCTATTTGTCTTCACCTCTCCTCTCCTTCTTTCCTTACTATACATCATCTAACTCACAAAGCGGCTCCACTCTTGTGACGTTTCACAAAAATATTTTCTTCAGCAGTTAAAGATGATAAAACTAGGCCAATCTCTGTCACCAAGTAATTAATCACATGCGTAAAGCAGTGGAAAGTTAATAATAGGTGAGCTCTCAGCATTATATGTTGACTTGTGCTCCACCTAATATTATAACTACTCATTTCTAATCAAGAGATTTACCAACGTGACCCACTTGATGACTGGCCTGGATCTTGGTATAATGCTAGAGAGCCACGTACGTGGTGATGGCACTTCAACAAACCTCTTTTTGGATCAGTGTAATTAGAGAGGTGTACATGAGTCGAGCTTGGCACAGCTCGACTCAGCTCCGTCCTTGAGCCTGACTAGCCAGCTCGGATCGGTTCGGTCAGTAGCTCAGGCCAGTTTGAGTCGAGTTCGAGCTAAGATTGTGCCGAGTTCGCCTCTGCGGCATTTTCACAAACACATGGACTGCATCTGAAATTCTCGCTGTTTATAAACCAGCAATAGTGATTTTTACAGGTATTTCATCAAACACTTTTTAGGCAACATGAAAATCAAGAAAAAGAGTATTTATTTCACATACATACCTCCCTTGCCACTAGCCAACACTCGGTTGAGTCATTTCATCAAACAGTTGGTGAGCAACATCAGTATCAAAGTAACCAAGTCACCGAACAGGTTCGATCCGAGTCAAGTCGAGCTCGGCTCGAAAAATCTGCGCAACTCGGCTCGAACTCAGTTTCGAACCGAATCGAATCGAGCTTTTTCGAGTCTGAGGCCAGCGGCTAAGCGGCTCGTGTACAGCCCTACTGTGCAATATGTTCTCATTTCCGAGCTTGCCCATTCACGCAAGGGAAACGGATTGGCTGGTGTACCACACATCAGCTATATAACTGGTGTATTGAAGTCAATAACTTCTGTGGATCCCATCATGAGATATGTGCTATATCCAAACCGTCCATCCATTTGGCGAGCTCGTCTTAAATCTTGAGACTAAAATTAAGCAGATCTTTTAATCAAGTTGACCACACTGTAAAAAGCAGTAGGGAATTGAATTTCTGCCATTGAAACCGTTTCGGGGGTCACAGAAGTTTTGGATCAATATGAATTGTTTTTCCTTTTCATCCAGGTCTTTTTTGACCTTATGAACAGATTGAATGGAAAATAAACATTATGGTGGGCCTTATGAATGTTTTAACGGTGAAATTCATTATCCACGCTGCTATTTGTTGTGTGCTCCAGTTGAGCTTTGGATATAATTCATTTTTTGGCTCATGCTCTAAAATGATCTCGAAAAATTAATGAACGGTGTGGGTATAATAAATACATCATTTCGGGGGCCGCGTAACTTTGATCTCCTTTGAACGTTGGTACAACTCGGAGCTGGAGGAGCGTCAGCGCTCGCCTTCGCACGACACCTACCTCCACCAGCTATATGTGGTACACCGGCCAATCCGCTTCCTCACGTAAGGACCCTGCAGCAGGACGCTGCGGATGTATGCTTGGATTCACGTATGCCACGTACATAGTTTTGCTGAGGACGCAACTTCGGTAGTTCGGGGAATTAGTAAGCTATGTGCTTCTAAGATTGTTGGG